>NW_027062899.1:47500-70863 GCF_032884065.1 Artemia franciscana
TTAAAAAAAAAATAACATCAAATCCTTGAGTGTTGTAAAAGGCTCTCAAATAATAGGCTTCCCTTCTTTATGTCGTAATCTTTGAATTTCTCAGGGAGGTCTCGGATAGAGCTTATTAAAACTATATTAATCCTAAGGAAGGCTTAGATTCTTCTTTGACTTTTTGCCGATGATCATATTTGAATTTTGCAAAAATGTCAACACAAAGGAATGGCCGTATCCAGGATTTTTTTTTAGGGGGGGGGGGATGTTACAAAAAACACATCATAAATCTGTTTCTATTGATTTTCGTTACGTTCTTATGAGTCGGACGAACATTTATGGGGGGGGGGGTTCAAACCCCTCCCCCCTGAGAAACGGCCTTGCTTAGTATCCTTATTCGACATTTAGTCCAACTCTAGTCTCCGTAAGAAACAAATTTAAGGGATAGAATCCCTATGTCATATTTATAGGTAGGAATTGTCTGAATTTTAATTTGCCTTGAAATCTAATTTGACGCTTTGAATTCTTGAATTCAGATATGTTAGTTTAATTTCTATGTTATAATTTATGTTCTGTTCGTTCTAAGTTTTAATGCTGGTTCCTGATTAATAAGGAAAAGAAGAGAGAAAAACAGTGAGAAACTACAATACTGTATTTGAGGAAGGGGCGGAATATTTTTCGTCTTTATCAAGGTTAAAAGATCTTACATTATAAGTTGCAGTAGGACCTAGAAAATAGTTACAGTGAAGTAATGAGAAAAATCAAAAGACTTTGCGTGTTGTCAAGTTCATGATAAGGTCGACTGCACTATCATGGGAACAGCATGGGATATCAATTTGTGAAATCCAGGGAGTTTTTAATTTTTTTTTTTTGGGGGGGGGGGCTCTCATTTAGAATAAAATTTTAATTGGAGAAGGGAGCAGTAAGGAAAGTTGTACACTGATAAATCCTGTGAGACTGAAGTGTTTTCATGGTTTATCTGAAGAACTTTCCCTACCCATCTCGAACTCTCCCTGCTATAGCCCTAGAAAGATGGATTTAACCAAGTTGTTCATGCAGCCTTTTTTTGTAACACAATTAGTCAACCAGAAACCCCGATCGATCCGTAGGCAATTTACAAGGAAATCATCTAGCAAAACTTCATCCATTTTTCAGAGTGCCCATTCTTAAGAGCCATATTTAACCACTGTCATCCCTTTAGCTTCCAATAATCTAATTTCGAATGGCAAACTTATCTTTCAAGTCCTCCTAAGAATTTTATCTTTCAGAACACATTCTGAGCCTTGGCTGTTCTACTTTTTACATCTTTACTGCTACCAACGTCTCTACTAGCCAAGTAAGTGAAATTGTCCACTCGATCAATCTTTGTGTTACCCAGCATCACTATTTTATCTTCAGATATTGCTAGCCTTAGTGAATTAGTCTTCTTAAAATTAATTTTACAGAAAATTTTTGAACCATGAACTCACGAAACCCATTAAATTTCATTTGTTTTGATCAAACTTCCCTGCTTAATTCTTGAGTTAATACAAAACCAGCTACTATCCTCATTTCTTACCTTCACAGCAGCAGTTTTATTTTTGTACATAGCACTAATCACTCTATTATATTTGTCTTGTATACCATAAAAGGATAAAACCTTAAAATAAAGCTGTTCTACCAACAGAATTGAACACTTGGTCGTAATCTGTAAAACTAAGGACTAAAAGTGTTTAATAAGCCCACTTGCAAATGAAATAGACCTAAGTTAGATAAATATATAATAGTTTAGAAACAAATTTGGGCTATATATTTGCTCATTGGGGGGAGGGGGGGGGGGGGTAAAGCATAGCATATATTAAATATGTAACCTAAACAAACCTATTCTAACCTAACCTAATCAAAATACCAACAATATATATAATTAAAATATAGCTATCCATTGGTCACACACTATTATTTTATCACAATACATTGTAAACTAAATGGGATGAAAACCGGGTAATATCTCGAGTGTTTCTCGTATAATACTTAAGTACTGTTATAGTGATTGAAGGGAAGCGAACACTTATCCTACGTCCACCATTTCCCAGACACATCTAATTAAAATTTCGATACAGAAACAATTTTCAACGTAGTTTAAAAGTCTGGAACCCCTCCCCCTAAGGCCCTAAGGGAAAGGGCTGTAAGTTATGCCCAGGGATAATATAAGGCTTTATAGAAAGGGTGAACATATAAACTCTGAAGGGGGCTCGTTGGATTGGTAATTTGAAGTGATATTGCTCTTTTCAAGATTCAAAGGGATCTGAGGGTAGATATCCCCCACCCCACTTCTTATATTCCCGAAATATATCTTATAAGAGTATTGAGATATCCATTTGATTTAAAATATTCTGAATTTCAAATAACATGTGTTTTTTGGTTAAAACAAAGCCCCACAGCCTTGAGATTGGGTTTTAATCTATACTACGGGGTATTTAAGGTTTTATGGAAAGATTGACTTCACAAACCTTAAAGGAGGCTCATTTGGTTGAAAATGGGAAGTTCTAGTTCCCTTTTATGACTAAAAGGTTATGGATGGGAATAATCCCCCCAGACTACCCCTCTTTTTACCAAACGAATCTTATTAGAATTTTGATACAATGATTTTGTTCAAAATGATCCAAATAACATATAACAATGCATTTAGGGTTGAAAAAAAAAACCAGTGCCCATAGGATAGGGCTGTGGGCCATGTCCATCGGGCAAAAAAGGTTCTTATGGAATGTTTAGTCGTATAAATGTCAGATTTGGCTCATTTGATTTGAAATTGGAAGTTATAGTGCCTTTTTAAGGGTTTAAAATTATTGAAGTGCATTTTTGAAATAGCACTTTTAGCACTTTTAAAAGTGATTAAATAAAAAAAAACTAGTTTTTTTAACTGAAAGTAAGGAGCGACATTAAAACTTAAAACGCACAGAAATTACTTCGTATATGAAAGAGTCTACATCCTCATCAGCGCCCCGTTCTTGACGCCAAAGTTTGACTCTTTCTCTCAATTCTTCTTTTTAAAACAGTAAAAAACTTTAGCGTAAAGAGCGGCGCGTTGATGAGGAAGCAGCCTCTTTCATATACGAAGTAATTTCGATGCGTTTTAAGTTTTAATGTCGCTCCTTACTTTCAGTTAAAAAAACTTGTTTTTTTTATTTAATTTCTGAACGTTTTTGAATCAATGCATGTTTTGATTTTGGCTCTCCGCAGAGGAATTATCAAAACGAAATTTGCATATTTTTTTTTTTGCTAAATGGCTTTCTCCTAATTTTGATCGAATGATTTTGAGAAAATAAGAGCGGGGGACGAAGCCAAGTTGCCCTCCGATTTTTTTGTTAATTAAAAAGGCAAATAGAACTTTTAATTTTTTAAGAATCTTTTTATTGGTAAAAGATTTACGTAACTTATAAATTAGCTTACGTAAAGAACTTTTGTATTCTCATGTTTTTATTACATATATGAGGGGATTCGCCCCATCGTCAGTGCCTCGCTCTTTACACTAAAGCTTAAATTTTATCCCAATTCATTAAGAATGACCCCTGAATCACAAAAGCCGTAGAATAAATAGTTGAAATTACTAAAAATACTTTAGCGTAAAGAGCGAGGTATTAGAAGGAGGTGAGCCCCTCATATGGGTAATAATTTATGTTTGTTTTAAGTTTTATTGCTGTTCCTTACTTCCAACTGAAAAAGCTTTTTCACATTTATTTTTTAATTGTTTTTTTTTAATAATGCTAGTAAATCCTGCTCTCCCTTCATGGAAATTTTCTTCTCCCATGACAAATTCTCGATGGAAAGTTCCCCCAGCATATCCCCCTATTCTCAACCCCTCCCCCCAACCAAAAAAATCCTCCTGAAAACGCCTGTATACATCCCAATAACCATTACTATATGTAAGCGCAGGTCAAAGTTTGTAACTTGTTGCCCCTCCCACTGAGACTGTGGGGGACTAAGTCGTCCCCAAAGACATAGTTATAAGGTTTTTCGACTACGCTGAATAAAATGGCAATCTCAGAATTTTGATCTGTTGACTTTGGGAAAATAAATAGCGTGGGAGGGGGCCTAGGTGCCCTCCAATTTTTTTGGTCACTTAAAAAGGGCACTAGAACTTTTCATTTTCGTTAGAATGAACCCTCTTGCAACATTCTAGGACAACTGGGTCGATACGGTCACCCCTGGGGAAAAAAAATAAAAAAACAAAAAAACAAAAATAACAAATAAACACGCATCCGTGATCTGCCTTCTGGCAAAAAATGCAAAATTCCACATTTTTGTAGATAGGAGCTCGAAACTTCTACAGTAGGGTTTTCTGATACGCTGAATCTGATGGTGTGATTTTTGTTAAGATTTTATTACTTTTAGAGGGTGTTTCCCCCTATTTTCTAAAATAACGCAAATTTTTTCAGGCTCGTAACTTTTGATGGGTAAGATTAACCTTGATGAAACTTATATATTTAAAACCAGCATTAAAATGCGATTCTTTTTATGCAGCTATTGGTATCAAAATTCCATTTTTTAGTGTTTTGATTACTATTGAGCCGGGTCGCTCCTTACTACAGTTCGTTACCACGAACTGTTTGATTTCAGAACATTAAAAAATAAATTCTAATTGTTTTCACTTTTATAAATTTAATATATCAAATATTATTAACATTCTAATGAATAAGAATCAGCACTTGAACATTATGCTGACTGTACAAATTCGTTTGTATTTTTTTCAGTAAAGTGCAAATTATGTTCGGGACTTGAGAAGGCATAGATGTTTTGAGCCTTACCCATGTTAATTCCTGCTTGTTTTGAGTTTGACTCAGTAATTTATTGTAATATCTGTTGATTCTAGGTTGACACCTAGTTAATTTTTTTTTAATTCTGCTGCTTTAGGCAAAAATTGCCCCTTTAATATTCTTTATTTATCAGAAATTGCCATACCCGTGTTAATTCCTGCTTGTTTTGAGTTTGACTCGGTAATTTATTGTAATTTCTGTTGATTCTGGCTTGACACCCAGTCACAAAATTGTTTTAGAATTATATTGCCTTGGGCAAAAATCACCCCTTTAATATTCTGTATTTATCAGAAAGTGTATTATCTTGCCCCAAAAAATTACCTCACCTTCGTTTATTTCATGTAATTTGAAATTGTTATTGCCCTTTGTTCTTTTCTTATTATAAATATGTGACTGGGAAGGAGATATTACTACTGTGTATTTATGTAATCGGAACAATTACGAGGAGATTGAAAAATAGGTTTTAATTTGGAATTGTCTTGCAGTCTTTGTGCCTCTCGTCGCATTGTTTCATTTTTATCATTTCAAATTGTTTTTCTTATTGGTCCCTCCTGCCTCAAAAACAAGGTGATTGTTTTCTAGTTTTAACTTTCAAATTATAGATACCCAACTTTCTACCCAATTATGGATAAAATCCATCTAAGAATTAATTTTCAATTCTCACTCTTAACTCAAATATTTGTTTTAAATTTAACTCCCGAAGGTTCAAAGCTTTTTTTTTATCAATCTATTCAACAATTACCTCAAGGCTTATATCGTTTTGTAGCTTGATATTTATGGACATTTATTTATCAAGCCTCATATTAAAAACTACTGTTCAAAAAAAAGAAAACATAAAATTGAGGGAAAATATTAAAAGAGTGAGAAAATAGACAATAAGGAAATATAATAAGGGAGTAAGAAGGAGAGAGGGAGAGGAAGAGGCAGAGAAAATATCAGGTTTGAATATTTTTCAAACCTGATAACTTAAGCAATTTCTGGTATATTGCCGATTTACCTGTTTGACAACCTAGATCCACACTTTCCTAGAGTGTTTTTTTATTTAATTATTCATCTATCTATTCCTTACATGAAAGTTTTGCCTTATTATCCCCAGTTCTTTCTGACATATTCAAGATACGTCCTTTCAACAGCCAGTAAACAAATTAAAGAATTCAATTTAGTTTATTATCCTCCTCAGATGGCCATGACATTTAAAACTTAATACTTCTACCGTTCTTAATATCCTACATATTTACCCTTTTGACAATCTATATGCCTAGAGTGTCTGCTGATTATATTCCTAATCCCCCTTGTTATTCGTCGAAAGTTTTAACTTAATACAAAGTTTTTAACTTAATGACCAACGTATACCCACGGGAAAGTCCCCCTCCCTAATGGAAAATACCCCCTGTGGAACATACCCCCTCACCTGGAAAATATCCTCTGAAAAATAGCCCCTTCTCCCACGTGGAATAGAATGATTTTGAAATCTGAAGCTTTTGAGTTTTTTTTTTTCGCTGAGAAGTGCTAACGAAGCGGGAAAAAAGAATTTACGCACCGTATTATGTCTTAAAAACTTAGAAAAAATAGCAAATTCATATTTGTATAAGAGATACCCTATGAGCTTCTATTTTTTTTGGCTGTAGCGGGTACCATATTTAAAAAAAGAATAAAAACAATGTAGGCGTAAAATCAACAAAAATTATACTAAAAATAGAAGGCACCAAAATGTTTGAAAGGTCTTAGCTTTCCTTTGAAAGGATAGTGGCTTTGGGAAACTAACATTTTCTAAGTGTTTAAGTTTTTATTGACGATAGCGATGTCAAATTCTACGAATTTGAACAGAATTGGCAATAGATAACCTAGTCAAAATCAACACGAAAAAAAATTGAAGGAATAAGGTTGACAAATCCCTTGTCTTCCCACTACCAGAACATAATTTATACTTTACTTATAAGAAAAAAGACATGAAAAACCGTGTATTGTCAGTTCAATAAACACACTCTGATATTTACTCCATGATCTAGCACATGTCCCATCTTTGGAATATTTGTAGAATATACCAACATTTACTCTTTTTTTAGTGACTGACGTTTACCCCCTGGTAAATAACACTCGAAAAAATCCACTCGCAAAAATAAATCTAGAAACTACAACCCCCTCCCGTTAAATACCCTTGTGGAAAATACCTCCCTTTTGAAATACCCAACTCCCGCCCCACAAAAAACCCTTGTTTGTAAAATAAGCCACCAGAAAATACCCCTCCCCCCAAAAAAGTACTCCCCCCGAAACTCTTCCGCATCAGAAATAACCCTCCCTAAAAATACCCCTGTAAAATCCTTCCGCAAAATAACACAGTAGAAAATACCTCCCCTCTTCCCCAACAGGGAAAAATACTCACATTCTGCAATAAATCCCCCCCCCTCGTGAAAAAATACTCCCTGAAAATTTTCCTTCAGAAAACCACCCCTCGTAAAATACTACCTCCGCGCTGCTAGTTGGTCTCCGATACCCTTGGACTTTGAAAAAGGACTAGATCTGTCCATTTCTGTTCTGCTGAGAACACTGAAGTTTCTGGGACCATGAGATGGAGATATGGATGCTGAAGGGGCAGTCGCCATCCTATACAGAATTAACTCTGCTCATTTTGGGGGTTAAATATTATTTTTTATTTTCATAATAACTGGAAAGACCAGAAATATTTCCAGAAATCACAAGTGAGCAAATATCAATTTTACATTTTAATTTTTTTTTTTAAGTTTCTTTTGTACCCCCCCTCCAAAACAAAAAAAACTTTTTCTGTAAAGTATGACTAACGTAAAGTAAGACTACTGGTAAAGTATTCCATGGAGGAAGGGGTTACAGGTATGATTTAAAAAATAATCAGAAATTATATTCTTATTCAAATGAAGGTGCGATAAGAAGAATGTTTTACCCGAGTTTATCCACAGGAAATTTTCTTGGGGGAATTTTCAGCTAGAATAAAATTATATGAGGGGGGATTGTGAAGACGGAGAGGGGGAGTATTTTAAGCGGCAAAAAATTTCCACGGGGGAATTTTCCTTAGAAGGAAAGAGTTTTTCATGGAGGGGGAGCCAGATTTCCCGGCATTATTTAATAACTATCAGATATCAAATAAAAAGTAAAACTGTATTTTTTTCAGCTGAAACTAAAGTGCACCATCAAAACCTAAAACGAACAGAAACTACTACTTATATAAAATATGTTGCCCCCTCCTCTAGAACTTCCTCTTTGGGCTAATCAATCAATCAATTTATTAATACTAAAAGAAAAACTATTACAAAGTAAAGCGGTTACTGGGCCCAGAAGCTTTGCTTGTAATGGCTAAAGTTTTAACTTTTGTCCTAATTTTATAAGAACGATTATTAAAACACAAGGGCAGTTTAATTAGAATAATAAGTTTCCTTTTAAAATTCTATAAGACACTTAAATGTAAATAGCGAGGTCGTTAGGATAAGGCAATCCCTTTAATATACTTAATAATTTCTATAATACAAATATGTATATTAAATCGGAGTAATTATCATAATATGCATATTAAACTGACAATACACAGTTATTTGTTTTTTTTAAGTAAAGTGTAAATTATATTCTGGTCTTGAGAGGACATGGGAGTTATCAACTTCACTCTTTTTAATTTTTTCTCGTTTTAAGTTTGACTAGGCTATCTATTGTAATTTCAGTTCGTCATGGGTTCCATTTATTAATTAATGGGGATTTGGGGTAGTTTTACACTTGGAAGCTAAAAAAAAAACTCGTAGAATTTGACATCGCTGTCGTCAGTAAAAACATAAACAATGAAAATTTGCTGGTTTCCAAAGCCTAATATCCTTTCGTAAAGAAAGCTAAACCATCTCAATCTTTTTGGTGCGTTCTGTTTTATCTTAATGTTGAAAATTTTTTGCCTGAATTTTTTCTTCTTCTTTTATTTTTAAATTTGGTGCCCGCTACAGACAAAAGAGCGAAAATTCACAGGGAATCTCTTTAGACAAAAATGATATAAGTTCTTAAGATGTGTATAATGCGAAAATTCCACTTTTTTCCTTGTCACTCCTCAACGAAATAAAAAAAAAACTCAAATAGAGTTCTCAAATTTCGAAAATATTGTTTTCCACGGGGGGGAGAGTGATTTTTTAGGGAATATTGTCTCTGGGATATTTTAAAGGGGTTATTTTCCTTGGGGTGGGGATTGGGGGGATTTTTCGGGGGTTAAACACCAGCCATGCTTTAATACCCTAGGAATGGCAAACTGTGTTAAGTCAAAACCTTTAGATAATAATGAAGGGGATTAGGAAAATAATCTGTAGACATTCTAGGCATCTAGATTGTCAAAAGGACAAATCTCTGAGATATTAAGAATGGCAGGGTATTAAGGTTAAAATATCATGGAGTTTTGAGGAGGATAAGAAACTAAATTGAATTCCATAATTTATTTCCTGGCAGTCAAAAGGACGTATCTCGAATATCAAACCGTCCGTCGTAACGAACTTTAGTAAGGAGCAGCCTGGCTCAATAGTAACCGAAACTCTGAAAAATGGGATTTCGATACCAATAGCTACAGCGAAATAATTGCATTTTTACGCTGATTCTTAATATATAAGCTTCATCAAGTTACAAGCCTGAGAAAATTTGCCTTATTTTATAAAATAGGAGAAAAAACCCCTAAACTTTAAATAATCTTAACAAAAATCACATCATCAGATTCAGCGTATCAGAAAACCCTACTGTAGAAGTTTCAAGTTCCTATCTATAAAAGCGTGGAATTCGTTTTTTTTCCCAGAAGACAGATCACTGGTGCGTGTGTATTTGTTTTTTGTATGTTTTTTTCCCAGGGGTCATCGTATCGACCAAGTGGTCCTACAATGTTGCAAGAGGGCTCATTCTAACGGAATTAAAACGTTCTAGTGCCCAGTTTAAGTCAACGAAAATTGGAGGACACCTATGCCCCCTCCCACGCTCATTTTACCCCAAAGTCATTGGATAAAACTTTTTAGATAGTCATTTTGTTCCACATAGTTGAAAACCATAATAACTGTGTTTTTGGGGATGACGTATACCCCAACAGTCCCAGGGGGAGGGGCTGCAAGTTACAAGCTATGACCAGTGTTTACATACAGTAATGGTTATTAGGAAGTGTACAGACGTTTTCAGGGGGATTTTTTGGTTAGAGGGGGGGGGGGGCTTAGGATAGGGGGCTATGGGGAAGGATCTTTCCTCGGAGGAATGTGTCATGGGGGAAGAGAAATTCAATGAAAAGGGCTTAGGATTTTCTAGCATTACTATAAAAAAAAAACAATGAAAAAATAAACATGAAAAATTTTTGTCAATTAAAAGTAACGAGTAGCATTAAAACTTAAAACGAACAGAGATTATTACGCATATGAGGGGTTTTTCTTCTCCTAAATACCTCGCTCTTCATACTGGAGGATTTTTAGTAATTTCAGCTATTTATTTTACGGCCTTTCTGATTCAGGGGTCATTCTTAAAGAATTGGGACAAAACTTCAGATTTAGTGTAAAGAGCGAGGTATTAACCAAGGGACAAAACCCCTCATACACATAGTAAAAATATATGAATATAGAAGCTTGTGACGTAAGTTAATTCTTAAGTTACGTATATTTTTTACTAATAAGAACGTTCGTTAAAAATTAAAAGTTCAAGTTGCTTTTTAAGTAGCCGCACAATTGGAAGGCAACTAAGCCTCCTTCCCCATCCCTTATTTCTCAAAATCGTCTGATCAAAACTAAGAGAAGGCCATTTAGTCAAAAAAAGAATTAATGCGCAAATTTTGTTCTAATAATTTATGTGCGGAGAGCCAAAATCAAACATGCATTAATTCAAAAACGTTCAGAAATTAAACAAAAAAAAAACTAGTTAATTTAACTGAAAGTAAGGATCGACATTAAAACTTAAAACGAACAGAAATTAATCCGTGTATGAAAGGAGCTGTTTTCTTCTCAACGCCCCGCTCTTTACGCTAAAGTTTTTTTATCAAACAGTTCGTGGTAACGAACTGTATTAAGGAGCGACCCGGCTCAATAGGAACCAAAACTCTAAAAATGGGATTTTGATATAAATAGCTACAGCAAAGGAATCGAATTTTTACGTTGATGCTAAATATATAAGTTTCATCAAATTTAGTTTTACCCATGAAAAGTTACAAGCCAGAGAATATTTGCCTTATTTTAGAAAATATGGGGAAACACCCCCTAAAAGTTAAATAATCTCAACGAAAATAACACCATCAGATTTAGTGTATCAGAGAACCCTACGGTAGAAGTTTCAAGATCCCATCTACAAAAATATTGAATTTTGTATTTTTTCCCAGAAGACAGATCACGGGTACATGTTTATTTGTTTCTTGTTGTTGTTGTTTTTTCCCTGGGATGACCTTATCGACCCAGTGGTCATAGAATGTCGTGAAAGGACTCATTTTAATGGAAATTAAAATTTTTAATGCCTTTTTTAAATGACCAAAAAAACTGGACGGCACCTAGGCCCCCTCCCACGCTCATTTTTTCCCATAGTCAACGGATCAAAATTTTGATATAGCCATTTTGTTCAGCATATGCGAAAAACCTAATAATTATGTCTTTCGGGATGACTTAATCTCCCACAGTCTCTGGGGGAGGGGCTGCATGTTACAAACTTTGACCATTGTTTACATATAGTAATGGTTATTGGGAAGTGTACAGATGTTTTCGGGAGGACTTTCTCGCGTTGAGGAGGGGGTAGGAGGGTCGTGGGGAGGAGGTTACGTGTGAGGATCTTTCCATGGAGGAATTTGTCACGAGGGAAGATAATTTCCATGAAGGGGCCGTAGGATTTTCTAGCATTATTTAAAAAAGCGATGAGAAAATAAATAAAAAAAGAGTTTTTCAGCTGGAAGTAAGGAGCAGCAATAAACCTAAAACGAGCCGAAATTATTACGTAAATAAGAGGGTTCGTGTCTTCCACAATACCTCGTTCTTTACACTAAAGTATTTCTAGTAATTTCAACTATTTATTCGACAGCCTTTGTGATTCAGGGGTCATTCTTAAAGAATTGGGACAAAATTCAAGCTTTAGTGCAAAGAGCGAGGCTTTGAAGAGGAGGCAAATCCCCTCATATACGTAATAAAATATACAACTAAAGAAGTTCTATACGTAAGTTTATTCGTAAGCTATATATATACATATATTTATTACTGATAAAAACTTTCGTAAAAAAATAAAAAGTTTTAGTTCCCTTTTTAAGTAACGAAAAACTGGAGGGCTCTAGGCCTCCTCTCTCACCCCTTTTTTTTATCAAAATCGCCCAATTAAGACTATGAGAAAGTCATTGAGGTAAAAAAAAAATAATGCACAAATTTCGTTTCAATTATTCACTGTGCGATGAGCCAAAATCAAAACATGCATTAATTCAAGAAAGGTTCAGAAATTAAATAAAAAAAAAAAAATTTTAACTGCAAGTAAGGAGCGACATTAAAACTTAAAACGAACAGAAATTATTCTAAATATGAAAGGGGTTTTCCCCTCCTCAGCGCCTCGCTCTTTACGCTAGAGTTTGTTTTTTGTTTTAAAAAGTAGAGTTGTGAGAAAGAGTCAAACTTTAGCGTAAAGGGCGAGGTGTTTAGGAGGGGACAACCCCTTTTATATACGGAATAATTTCTGTTCGTTTTAAGATTTAATGTCACTCCTTACTTGCAGTTAAAAAAAATATTTTTATTTATTTAATGTCAGAAAGAGAATGAGGTAAAACTTTCATGTAACCTTACCTTAGACCTTAGATCCTCCTGAGCCATTTGTGGCGCAAAGGGCTTCGACAAAGTCTCTCCATTCATGACGAAGCTGTGCGGCTGCAGTGATATCTTCCCATTGCAGAGTGAGGCAAATGTTTGCCTTTTTCAGGTCCCGATCATACTGCCTCCGCAGTGTGTGTTTTCGTCGGCCTTGTCTTCGTCTTCCTTCAGGCTGCCATTGATACACTCTTGAGGGCAGTCTGTCTTCGGGCATACGTAGAACATGACCCAAATATGTCCATCTTCGTTTCTTCAAAACTTCGGTCACTATGGGCTGGTTTGTTTTCAGCCAGATTTTCCTATTGGTAATTTTCTGATGCCAACTGATTTTGAGGATCCTTCGAACGTTTTCGAATCCAAGGATACGTTTTTGAAGTTGTTGGTTGAGTTTCCAACATTCATGGCGTACATCAATATAGACAACACATTGCTGTTGAACAGGCGCAATTTTAAACAAAGTGAGTATTTGTTGCTTCTCCAAATTGGTGTTAGTCTGTTGAAGGCGCCTGATGCTTGTCCAGTCCTTCTCTTGATTTCAAATGTTACATCGCCAGTATTTTCTATCCAGCTTCCTAAGTATTTAAATTCTTAGACCTGTTCAACAGAGCTATCGGAGCATTGAAGAGTTAGGGGGAAGCCAGATGTGGACATTCTTTTTGATTTGTCGACGTTGATCGACAATCCGAACTCTTGGGCTTTTTATGAGATTTCATCAAATAGCAGCTTTAATCGATCTTTGGCGTCTTCTAGTAGTACTATATCATCTACAAAGTTAAGATCTGAAAGTTGTTTGTTGTTGACGTTTACTCCATAGCCCGTAGACTGTCTGAGTACATAGTCCATAACTATTGTAAATAAAAGTGGTGATAATACACATCCTTGCTTGACACCAGTCATGATTTTGAAGTATCTTGTAACTCCGTTTTCTGCTCGAACACAGCATTCTGTTTCTTTGTACAGGGCGATAATCAGTTCTACTGTCTTGGGGGGGGGGGTATTCCATAGTGTTTGAGGATTTTCCACAAGATTTCTCGGTCAACCGAGTCAAAGGCCTTTTCTAGATCAATGAAAAGAAGATATAGCTTTTTATTTCATTCCTTTGAGTCGTCAACCAGCATTCTCTGTGTGAAAATTAGGTCTGCACATGATCTTCCAGGTCGGAAGCCGTGTTGTTCATAGCGAAGATGTTGGTCCAGTTTCTGCTGTAGGTGTTGTAGTATAATAATTGACAAAAGTTTACTAGGTATCAAGAAAACTTTCATGTAAGGTAAAAATTAAATGAAAAGAAACTCCAGGAAAGAGTGCATCTAGGTTTTCAAACGGATAAATCTGCAATATACCAGGAATGACTTAAGATATCAGGTGTGAAAATGTCGGGTGATGTTTTGAGGAATTTGAAACTAAACCCACAGGTACAGTACTCTTCGAGGTTGGTATAAGGGGACATTTTCAATATCTAAGTAATGTCTAGGGGCAAAAATTTGAATGTTTTTGGAAATGCTAAAGAGTTAAATGAAAAATAGAATACAGTTTGAACTGTATACATAAAATCTACACCCTTAAAGACTGTTTTCACATCTAACATGTTTTACTAAAATCTCGAACTCACATAATTATAATAAAAATTATAACAAAGAGCAATAAAAATTTCAAATAACATGAAATAAATAAAGGGAAAGTATTTTTTTTAAATAATTACAATAAATTACCGAGACAAACTCAAAAGGAGCAGAAATTAACATGGGTAGGGCTAACAAATTATGCCTCCTCAAGGCCAGAATATAATTTGCATTTTACTGAAAAAATTCCAATGAATATGTATCGTTAATTTAATGTACATATGCTGATTCTTGTTCCTAAAAGGGCTAATTATATTTCATATATTAAAGTTATAAAAGTGAAATTATTGGAATTTTATTTTTAAATACTCTCAAATAACTTTTAAATGTGCTAAAAGTGCTACTTTATAAGTGGTTTTGATCAACTTTTAACTCTTAAAAAGGGCACTATAACTTCCAATGTGAAATCAAATGAACCAAAGCTGAAGTTTGTATAACTTCCCATTCCATAAGTACCTTTTCTGTCCCAAGGATATGACCCAAAACCCTATCCTCTGGGTTCTTTTTTTTTTAACCCTAGAGGCTTTGTTATATGTTCTCTTGACTATTCTGGAACAAAATCACTTTCTCACTATTTCAATCATATTCGTTTAGTGAAAAGAGGGGTACCCTTGGGGTAGGGGCTAGTTGCCATCTAAAACATTTGACTCTTGAAATAAAACTATAGATTCGAAATTTCAACCAAATGAGCCTCCTCTAAGGTTTATGCAGCTTTCTTTTTCATGAAACCTCAAATACCCCGTGGTATCAATTAGGACCCTCACCCCCAAGGCTATGGGGTTTTGTTTAAACCACAAATGCCTTGTTACATGAAAATTGGACTATTTTACATAAAATGTACCTCAAAATTTCTATAAGATGCATTTCGGGAAAATAGGAGGGGGGGGGGGGGATATCTGCCATTCGATGATTTTGAATCCTAGAATGAGTACTAGAACTTTCGATTACCAATTTAACTAGCCCCGTCCTGATTCTATACGCTCACCCTATCTATGAAACCTTATATGTTCCCTGGGCATAACTTACAACCATTGCCCTTAAGGTTTTATGGGGAGGAGATATCATCCTCAAATACATAATTTCCGGACTTTCAAACTACGTTGAACAATGTTTCTATATAAAAATTTTAATCGGATATATTTGGGAAAATGATGGGCGTGGGAGAATGGTTCATTTCCCTTCAATTGCTTTATAGGTAGTTAAGTAGTATGCGAGAATCATTAAAGACATTACCTGGTTTTCATCCCAGTTAGTTTGCAATGTATACTGATAGAATTTATTTTCTGACTATTGGTAGCTGTGTTCTAATTAAATATTTAGTTGGTATTTTGATTAGGGTAGAATAGGTTTGTTTACGTTACGTAATTAATGTATGATATGCTTTGCCACCATCCCCTCCAGTGTGCAAATATATAGCTCAAATTTGTTTCTAAACTATTGGCATTAACCAAACTTCACTTCTCGAGTGTTTCTCGTATAATACTTAAGTACCGCTTTAAGTATTAATCAAATAAAAAAAACATCTTTTTTTAATCAAACAGTTCGTGGTAACGAACTGTAGTAAGGAGCGACCCGGCAAAATAGTAAACGAAAATCTAAAAAATAGAATTTTGATGCTAAAAGATACACCAAAAGAATCAAATTTTTATGCTGAATTTAAACATATAAGTTTCATCAAATTTAGTCTTTGTCATTAAAAGTTACGAGCCTGAGAAAATTTGCCTCATTTTGGAAAATAGGGGGAAACACCCCCTAAAAGTAATAGAATCTTAACAAAAATCACACCATCGCATTCGGTGTATCAGAGAACCCTACAGTAAAAATGTCAAGCTCCTATCTACAAAAATGTGGAATTTCGTATGTTTTGCCAGAAGACAAATCACGGGTGCGTGTTTATTTGTTTGTTTTTTTTTTTCCAGGGGTCATCGTATCGACCAAGTAGTCCTAGAATGTCGCAGGAGGGCTCATTCTAACGAAAATGAAAAGCTCTAGTACCCTTTTTAAGTGACCAAAAAAATTGGAGGGCACCTAGGCCCCCTCCCACGCTCATTTTTTTACAAAAGTGTACAGATCAAAATTTTGAGATATCTATTTTGTTCTGCATAGTCAAAAACCATAATAACTATGTCTTTAGGAATGACTTACTCCCCCACAATCCCTGGGGAAGAGGCTGTAAGTTACAAACTTTGACCAGTGTTTACATATAGTAATGGTTATTGGAAAGTGTACAAACGTTTTAAGGGGGATTTTTTGGTTTGGTGGGTGGAGTTGAGGGGAGGGGGCTATATGGGAGGATCTTTTCTTGGAAGAATATGTCATGGGGGAATGAAAAATTCAATGAAAAGGGTGCAGGATTTTCTAGCAATACTATAAAATAACAATGAAAAAATAAACATGAAAACGTTTTTTAATTGAAAGTAAGGAGTTGCATTGAAACTTAAAACGAACAGAGACTATTGCGCATATGAGGGGTTCTAAAAATACTTTAGCATAAAAAGCGAGGTATTTAGGAGGAAATAAATACCTCGCTCTTTATGCTAAAGTTTTTTTTTAGTAATTTCAACTATTTATTCTACGGCCTTTCTGATTCAAGGGTCATTCTTAAAGAATTGGGACAAAACTTACGATTTAGTGTAGAGAGCGAGGTATTAACGAGGGTACAAACCCCATCGTATACATAATAAAAATATAAGAATATAAAAGTTTGTTACGTAAGTTAATTCTTAAGTTACGTATATTTTTTACTAATAAAAACGTTCGTTAAAAATTAAAAGTTCTAGTTGCCTTTTTAAGTAACCGAAAAATTGGAGGGCAACTAGGCCTCCTTCCCCACCCCTTATTTCTCAAAATCGTCTGATCAAAACTAAAAGAAAGCCATTTAGCCATAAAAAGAATTAGTATACAAACTTCATTTTAATAATTTATGTGCGGAGAGCCAAAATCAAACATGTATTAATTCTAAAACGTTCAGAAATCAAATAAAAAAAACTAGTTTTTTTAACTGAAAGTAAGGAGCGACATTAAAACTTAAAACGAACAGAAATTACTCCGTATATGAAAAGGGCTTTTCCTCCTCAACGCCCCACTCGTTACGCTAATGTTTGACTCTTTCTCTTAACTCTACTTTCTAAAACAGCAAAAACTTTAGCGTAAAAAGCGAATTAGAGAGCAAAGAGCGAGGTAGAGCCAGCCTGTGTTCCACGGGGAGACCCTACAACAGGTTGACTCTAGTTTGGCATTGTGGAGTCACATGAATGAGAGGTTGTCGCATAAGCGGGAGATGGTAACGACGGCAATGAAAAGGGGAGGGGAATCTGCCTTGGCTTTTTCTACTATTAGCCGTGACTTGACTTGCCAAAGCGACAACTATTCAATTTTTAATTCAAAAATTCCATATATAAAAGGAAAAAGCACCCATCATATACGGAGTAATTTCTGTTCGTTTTAAGTTTTAATGTTGCTCATTACTTTCATTTAGAAAAAATTTGTTTTTTTTTTGTTTAATTTCTGGACGTTTTTGAATTAAGGCATGTTTTTATCTTGGCTGTGTGCACATAAATAATTGAAACGAAATTTACATATTAATTGTTTTTTGGCTAAATGGATTTCTCATAGTTTTAATCGGAAGATTCCGAGAAAAAAGGAGCGAGGGAGGAGGCCTAGTTGCCCTCTAATTTTTTGATTACTTGACAAGGCAACTAGAACTTTCAACTGTTTACGAACGTTTTCATTAGTAAAAAATATACGTAGCTTACGAATTAACTTACGTAACGTACTTCTATATTTGTATGTTTTTATTGCGTATATGAGAGGGTTCACCCCTCGTCGATACCTCGCTCTTTACACTAAAGCTTAAATTCTTACACAAGCTTAAAGCTTACACTAAGAGGCCTAGTAGCCTTTCAATTTTCGGTCACTTAAACATTTTTTTTACGAACGTTTTTGTTAGTAATAAACATACGTACCTTACGCATTAACTTACGGAACGAACCTCTATATTTGTGTATTTTGATTATGTATATGAGGGGGTTCGCCCCCTTGTCAATACTTTTCTCTTTACACTAAAGCATGAATCTCATCCCAAATCTTTAAGAATGACCTCTGAATCACAAAGGCCGTAGAATAAATAGTTGAAATTACTAAAAATATTTTAGCGTAAAGAGTGAGTTATTACGAGGAGGTAAACCCTTCATATTCCTAATATTTTGTTTTAGTTTTAAGTTTTAATGCTGCTCCTTACTTTCAGTAGAAAAAACTTTTCATTATTATTTTTTCATTTTTTTTCAAATAATGTTAAAAAATCCTGCGCCCCCTTCAATGAAATTCTCTTCCCCCATGAGAAGTTCCTTCATGTAAATATTCTCCCACATACCCTCCCCTCAACCCCCCCTCCTAAACCAAAAAATCACCCTGGAACGTCTTTACACTTCCCAGTAACCATTACTATATGTAAACACAGGTCAAAGTTTGTAACTTGCGGCCCTTCCCACAGGGACTGCGAGGGAATAAGTCGTCCCCAAGGACATAGTTATTAGGTTTTTCGACTATGTTGAATAAAATGGCTATCTCAGAATTTTGATTTGGTGACTTTGGGGTGAAAATGAGCATGGGAGTAACTCTCAGTTTTTTCTCAAAATTTTCTCAAAGTAAATTTTATGATTCTCGTTAAGAACAGAAATCAGAAGACTAATTACATACCTAATTACTGAATTATTAATCAGTGACATTTACACCAGCTACAAGCAAACCAAAGGACGCTAGCGTATAATACATGCTATGAACATAGCCTACAAAATTTTCAATCGAAGAATTTTGATTTCAAAAACTTTTGATGGGTAAGACTAATCTTGATGAAACTTATATACTTAAAATCAGCATTCAAATGAAATTCTTTTGATGTAACTATTGGTATCAAAATACCATTTTTTAGAGTTCCGGTTACTATTGAGACGGGTCGCTCCTTACTACAGTTCGTTACCACGAACTTTTTGAAAAGAGCACCGGCCCTTTCAATTTCTAATTGAATGAGCTCTTTTTAAAGTTTGTAAGATAATTCCTTCAATATGAAGTGCCCTGGTCTAAAAAGAACAATGACACATTGTGCTAACATCGTTCTTTATATATATATATATATATATATATATATATATATATATATATATATATATATATATATATATATATATATATATATATATATATATATATATATTCTTTTCATAGTACCTTCAATAACGGAACAGTTACGCTCTGCCTAGGTTATTTTTTTTCAATTTCAAGTTTGCATCTCCCTTTGTCAGTGATCCTAAATAAAAATGGATCACTAACTTTGATTAAGCCAGCAATTTTTTTCTTAATAATAATTACATAATTAATTATATTTTAATGATATTAATTAAATTATCACGGATTGAAAGTGAAGAAAGTGCAAAAACTGTATTTGCATAAGTCTCCTACATGTAACAGCTATTCAGGAACTACTATTTTAGGCACAGATATGCTAATAGGTTTTGATTCCAGAAGCGATACCCTCATGAATAATAAGTGAGTTTTTATTCACTCTGGCCAAAGAATGTCCATCTTCAAAATAATGACTGTTATTAATCTTACAGTGAAGTATGTCTACCTTTAGAATAATGAATTCAATACATCAGCCAAGGAAGAATATTAAATTTCAGAAGCGAAAATTCTTAATTGATACGTATAACCTCAACTGTAAAAACTTTTGCATTAATGGAAAGTTTTACATCAATCATGAAGGCCGTGATTTAGTGAACTTGAAAACATCGAGGTTTAAAATTGAAGTTAGGGTAGCCTTATGTCTCTCAATTCTCTAGAGACCGTCAATTGTCAAAAACCCTTCATATGGCACTTATTCATTGGCGGAAATAGCAGGTTAATTATACCAGCTTGTCGATTTGGTCTCTAGGGCGATCTGAAACGATTTTTTCTGGCAAAAAAACTTGTAAAAATTTCAAGTAGTGGACTGTTCGAAACCAGGAAAATATATCGAAATACAGTTGCAATCATCTTATAGGTTACTGTCTTCTGCTCATGATAGTACCGATTTTGTTCTAAAAGCAATATCTTTCATATAGTAAACTTGTGTAAAAAAGCGTGTACACAAAGTTTGTGTACACAAGTAAACCTGTGTACATTTTCTAAGATTTCTAAGCAATTAGAGGAAATAGGGTAAAATCCTAGCAAACATTTTGTAAAATCCTAGCAAACATCTTCAAGAAGCTAAGGCCTGATATTGAAAGCGATGTCTTCCGCCAATAAATACTTGAGTACTTTGAAATTTAAATTTTCAATTTTAACATGGGATTTTCGAGTTCCACCAGTTCACTTAATCACACCCTTGAAAAAAAAAATTATCAAACCTTTTAATATTGTAAAAGGGTCTCAAATAACAGGCTTCTGTTCTTTATGTTGTAACATTTTATTTATGTTGTAACATCATTTATGTTGTATTATGTTTTATCATTGTGTTATAAATTTATGCTGTAATATCAAAACTGTATCGATCCTGAAGAGGGAAATGCTTCTTTTTTGCCTTTTTGCCGGTGATCTTATTTGAATTCTTAAAAATGCCAACAAAAAGGAGTGACAGAAAGTGATACTTCAAGTTCTTAGAATCAGGGTCGTATCTGTGTTTTGGGGGGAGGAGAAGAGGAAGTTATAAATAAAATTTGGGGAAAGGGGGGGGGGTGTCTACGAAAAAACTAAACAAACGCATCAAAAATCTGTTTATATTGATTTTTGTTACGGTTAAATGGGTTAAACACACATTTCGGGGAGAAGGGGTTAAAACCTCCTACTTCCCTGGATAGGGCCTTGCTCAGTATCCTGATTCTATATTTAGTCCATCTCTGGACTTTGTAAGAAATCAATTTCAGGGATAGAATCCCTATACCATATTTATATGGAGGAATTGTCAGACTTTAAATATGCCTATAGACTTTAATCCATTCTGTTGATTTGAATTTTGAAATTAAATTTTTGAATTCAGGTATGTTAGTTTAGTTTCTATGCTAGAATTCATGTTCTGTTTGTTCCAACTTTTAACGATGGCTCTACTCTCAGTAGAAGTTTTTTAATTAATAAGGACAAGAAGAAATTAAATCAGTGAGATACTATAATAATATATTTGAGGGAGGGGCTTAATATTTTTCATCTATATCTGGGTTAAATGTTCTTACAATATAAATTGCAGTAGGATGTAGAAAATAGACACAGTGAAGTAGTGAAAAAAATCAAAAGACAAAGTGTGCTGTCGAGTTCATGAAAAGATCGACTGCAATATCATGGGAAGGGCTTGGGATATCGAGCTGTGAAAACCAGGGAGTTTCCAATTTGTTTGGGTGGGGGGAGGCTCTCATTTAGAATAAAATTTTAATTGTAGAAGGGAGCAATAAGAAATTTTTTACACTGAAAAATCCTGTGAGACTGAAATGTTTTCATGGTGCATCTCAAGAACGTGCCCTACCCATCTCAAATTTTCTCTCATTATATCCTTAGAACAACGTATTTATCCAAAAGATTTGTACAGCCTTCTTTTTGAAATACAATCAGTCAACCAAGAAACCCGATCGATTTACTTTTGAAAGCAGGCAATTTACTAGGAAAACATCTAGCAAAACTTCATCCGTTTTTCAGAGTGCCATATTTTTTTAAAACAATATTTGTTCTAAAACAGTTTTTAGAACCATATTTGAACACTATCATCAGCTTAGCTGCTAATATTCTTATTTTTGTTCACAAATTGATCTATCTACTCATCCGAACAAAATTTAACTTTGAAAAAACACCCTGAGCCTTGGCTATTCTACTTCTTATATCTTTACTGTTCCCAACGTCTCTACTAGCCAAGTAAGAGAAATTGTCCACTTGATCAATCTTTTAGTTACCCAGCATCACTGTTGAATCTTCAGGTTTTACTAGCCTTAGCGACTTAATCATCTTAACTTTAATCACTGAACCAATTTTAGAGCCCTGAACTCACAAAACCCATAAAAGTTCATTTGTTTTATCAAACATTCATCTAGGATGCTTAAATCATCAGCATAATCCTAAATCTAGGAAATTTTTTCCTTCCCATTTTATTTTGTATTCTCTCATCGCCTTTTCTATGCTCCTTCAGACAGAGTCCACCAAAATGATCCATATAAAGAGGGATAATACACATCCCTGTTTAATTCCTGATTTAATACAAAACTAGAAAGAAGTGCTGTTAATACTTTAACAGCAGCAATTTTATTTTCGTACAAATCACGAATCACTCTATTATATTTGTCTAGTATACCGTCAAAGGATAAAACTTTCAATAACGCTCTTCTATCATTATAATCAAACACTTGATCATAATCTGTAAAACTAAAGACTAAAGGTGTTTGATAGACCCACAACTTCTTAATTATAAACCCAAGAGAGAAAATTTAGCCAATACATCATTTACCATTTCTACAACCCTTCTGTTCTTCATTATAACTTTGTTTACCAGATATCTTAGTCTAAAGTATTATGTTTCTAAGTTATTTACTACTTACAGAGACCAGGCCAATTTCTGCATAATAACCACACTCACTTTTATCATCTTCCTTATACAGTGGTTAAATTAACGTTTTCCTAAAATTGCAAGGTACTTTCCACTCTTCAAAATCATATTCACAATCTTCAGTAGCTTGTTTCATACTTACGAGCCACCATGTTAAAAAATTAAAGCATGCATTAATTCAAAAACGTTCAGAAATTAAATATAAAAGACAAGTTTTTTAACTGAAAGTAAGGAGCGACATTAAAACTTAAAACGAACGGAAATTACTCCGTATATGAAAGGGGCTGTTGTCGTCTCAACGCACCGCTCTTTACGCTAAAGCTTTTCACTGTTTTAAAAAGTAGATTTGAAAGAGTCAAACTTTAGCGCATCATTTCAGATTTTGATTGAGTGTTTTCGGAAACTGAACAGGCTTAGGATGGAGGGATGCTTGCCCTCCAATTACTTTTACCTCTTGAAAAGGGCGAGAGAGCTTTTGATTTCCCATCGAATTAGCTTGTTTAAAAGATTGAATATATTGCTAGTTATTATAGTGTGACGCTGCTTATAATATATTTTATATGACCTCTTGAAAGCCACCATGCCAATGGCTTTTCAACTCCCCCTAAATTGGGAAGAATGTGATTCC
>NW_027062900.1:0-70843 GCF_032884065.1 Artemia franciscana
GTAGTGGAAAGTGTTGGGCCGAAACACAGACCAAGCCAACTAACTAAAGAAGAACATGGTAGAACTGCAGTCCCAACAACGAATGGAGTGACCGCATAAGGGCCATTAAAACAATTAAACTCACACTTAGACGCATTAACTGACAGTCCAATCTTAGATAGGTCATTGGTTAATATAGTAAAATTATAAAGCAATCCACGGCGAGTCCGGGCAACAAGAAGAACGTCATCTGCATATGCAATAGAAGACAAACCAATATTACCGTAAAAACAGAACTTCTAAGGGCAGGCAGACACGATGCAAGCACGCATTTAAATATACTAGGAGACAATGCGGCACCTTGCCGAACTCCCTTATTAATTTTTACCGGGTCAGATATTTGGCCATTCCAGGTAACTCGAATTTTAGACTTTGAATACCAAGAAGACAATAAGCTTAGTACGGAAGGATTAACACCTGAAGACGCAAGGGAAAATAGAGCCTGAGAGTGCACAATATTATCGAAAGCTCCAGAAATATCAACAGTAAGACAGTATAAAGACATTTTAGTTTTTACGGCATCATTCATGAGTTGGCTTAAAACATGATGTGCATGGCAGCAACCGAAACTTTTCCAAAAACCAAATTGAAAAGGCGTAGAATCACAATTCGACTCAATTTCTAGTAGTAACAAATGTTCAAGCAACTTACTTAAGAAACACGATACTGTAATGGGACGATAATTCACACATGACGTGGGGTCCTTGCCTCGCTTTTGAATAGACGTTACACGGCCACAAAGGAAACTATCAGGAACAAGCGACTGTGCTAAGCAGGACTGAAAAAATATTTGTAGATGGTTAAGTAGAGCAGGACAATCATAAGCAAAAAATCGTTAAGAAAGGCCGTCACCATCAAGGCTATTTGAACGCTTAATTTTTCTTAAAGGCCGGCGAATTTCAGATATTGCTACAGGCTGGACATGAGCCAGCAAGAGACGGTATGGTAAAAGTGGTTTAAGCAACTTATAATAAAAAGACTGAAGAAAACTATTAAATACACTGAACACACGCTTATAATGATCAACAAAATTAGCTAGCTGGAGACAAGATAGGGTAGATGGGGAACATTTCTCACTATTAATAACCTTATTCCAGGAGGCCTTATCGGTGGGGCCTGGCCATGCATTCAAGCGTGCTCTCTTCAAATGGCCTTATATTCAAGTTTACACTTTTGTTTCACAGAGAAAATAGCTCCGGACGATGGTCGGTCACATGATATCCACACACGTAGCCAAAATTTGGCTTTTTGCTTAGCGCCTTTTACTTCAGGATCAACGTTCCAATTAGGCTTTCTTGTACCAATCCTAACTTTATCCACAGGCACTGCAGCTTTGTAAGCTGATTTAAGGCAATGAACAATTTGATAATAATAGCAATTTTGGTCAACTCTACTTGAAGGCGAGGAAACTGACGTTTGCAGCAGGTAATATGGCACTTTTATGGTCGACAGTAAAGCAGTTAGCGTAGCAAGGTATAGTGGGACATTAGCAAGATCCCAGTTCAACTTCGTATGCCACTTCGGCTGAGCCGAAAGTGTTTTGCCAGATAGGTCAAAGGACAAATTACAGCTAAGAATAAGGTGATCGTCATCAATCTTCTCTTCGTCCACCCTGACAATCGATGATATTAAGCTGGAACTGGAAGAGATCAAGTGATCCAGGTTCGATTTTGAACAGCCTCTGTTATGAATATACGTGAATAGGAGGCTCTTAACTGCGACGTGGTATATGCTAGGAAGTGATTCTAGCAAGAGGATTGATCTTTCGGAGATACCAAGAATGTCACAGTTAAGGTCACCAGCTAAAACCCAATTTAGGTCTTTCAAACGTAGACTTTCGAGTAGAGAATTTAAACTGGAGCAACATTTAGCGAAAGATGTGAACGATGCTATAGAACGTCGATCGCAAGGTAAGTAAGCGTTTATAAAAGCGGTACTGTCACATTGAATCGCTAAGATGTTATCATCACAGAGGGCTTTGATGGGGAACGGAAAAAAATTGCTAGGCCATCGGAAGGGCAGCCTCTAGTTTTCTTGGCCTCTTGTGAAAAAAATGGTGGACAGAAGATCGCATCAGGCTAGAAAAGTTTGATTTGGTCAAAAGATATTCTTGCAAGAACACAATGTCATGGACTAATAAGTCATTAATTAACAAGTCTTTCTTGGCAACAAGTAAGTTTTAGGAAGTGTTCAAGAATATAATTAGTATTAAGAAACATTTATTATATATTGATGTGTGCCTTCCAAAGTAAATATGATCAGTTCTTCAAGTAATATGTATAAAGAGAATTGCTATTTGTGTTCATTGTATTTTAGTGTGTATCACCGACAAATATTCTGCTGTGTTCAATGACAAGAAGATACCAAAGGTTGTAGCTGGTCTGGCACTAGAGAGACCTGGCTATCCACTGGAAGCTTTATGCATTGCAACTGGAACGAAGTTTGTCTGATGTTAAATTAGAAAGTAATGGAGAGGCACTAATAGATCTCCATGCAGAGATTTTGGTGAAAAGATGCTTCAAGCAATATCTTTGAACGGAAATAGATAGCTCCTACGAAAAAGGTGAGAAACATTGACATTAGTATATATAAGGAGTCACAACTATAGTTTATAATGAGAAAAAAAATATGCAGTTGCTCACTGTATGTCATTTCAGTGTGCAATGAATGAAGACTCTCCCAAAAGCTAAAAAAATTATTATAATTATTGTAATTAAAATTATTATGATAATGTAATTATTTCGAAATCGTCAATAGAGTTATAAACTATTAAGTAGCATATCATTTTATCCTGTATCTCGAGTTTACCTTGTATCTGGGCGAAATACCTGTGATTTTGTTTTTAGCTGAAGACCTTCACTGGATAATTAAAGAAAAAATCCTTAAACTAGATTGTTTGACTGAGCCACAATAAAAATGGTTTTGAGCTCTGGTATATTAAGCACAGTTTTTATTATGGCACTTGGTTCTAACCAACTGACTTATAGCGATCACAAGTTTTGTTGGTCGGTCTGTCTGCCAATCCCAGTTTCGCTAGCTTAGGCACTTCCAGATAAGCTAGGATGATGAAATTTCGTTTCCCCGATTTGACCATCCATGAGTTCTTGGCAACACGTAAGTTTTAGGAAGTGTTCCAGAATATAATTAGTATTAAGAAATATTTATTATATACTGATGTGCCTTCCAAAGTAAATATGATCAGTTCTTCAAGTAATATGTATAAAAAGAATTTCTATTTGTGTTCATTGTATTTTAGGTGTATCACCGACAAATATTCTGCTGTGTTCAGTGACAAGAAGATACCAAAGGTTTTGGCTGGCCTGGCACTAGAGAGACCTGGCTATCCACTGGAAGCTTTATGCATTGCAACTGGAACAAAGTTTCTGTCTGATGTTAAATTAGAACGTAATGGAGAGGCGCTAATAGATCTCCATGCGGAGATTTTGGTGAAAAGATGCTTCAAGCAATATCTTTTCACGGAAATAGATAGCTCCTACGAAAAAGGTGAGAAACATTGAAATTAGTATATATAAGGAGTCACAACTATAGTTTATAATGAGAAAAAAAATATGCAGTTGCGCACTGTATGTCATTTCAGTGTGCAATGAATGAAGACTCCCAAAAGCTAAAAAAATTATTACAATTATTGTAATTAAACTTATTATGATAATGTAATTATTTCGCAATCATCAATAGAGATATAAACGATAAAGTAGCATATCATTTTATCCTGTATCTCGAGTTTGCCTTGTATCTGGGCGAAATACCTTTGATTTTGTTTTTAGCTGAAGACCTTCACTGGATAATTCAAGAAAAAATCCTTAAACTAGATTGTTTGACTGAGCCACATTAAAAATGGTTTTGAGCTCTGGTATATTACGCAAAGTTTTTATTATGGTACTTGTTTCTAACCAAGTGACTTATAGCGATCACAAATTTTGTTGGTCGGTCTGTCTGCCTGTCCCAGTTTCGCTAGCTTAGGCACTTCCAGATAAGCTAGGATGATGAAATTTCGTTTCCCCGATTTGACCATCTATGAGTTCTTGGCAACACGTAAGTTTTAGGAAGTGTTCAGGAATATAATTAGTATTAAGAAATATTTATTATATATTGATGTGTGCCTTCCAAAGTAAATATGATCAGTTCTTCAAGTAATATGTATACAAAGAATTGCTATTTGTGTTCATTGTATTTTAGGTGTATCAACCGACAAATATTCTGCTTTGTTCAATGACAAGAAGATACCAAAGGTTTTAGCTGGCCTGGCACTAGAGAGACCTGGCTATCCACTGAAAGTTTTATGCATTGCAACTGGAACAAAGAGACCTGGCTATCCACTGGAAGCTTTATGCATTGCAACTGGAACGAAGTTTGTCTGATGTTAAATTAGAAAGTAATGGAGAGGCACTAATAGATCTCCATGCAGAGATTTTGGTGAAAAGATGCTTCAAGCAATATCTTTTAACGGAAATAGATAGCTCCTACGAAAAAGGTGAGAAACATTGACATTAGTATATATAAGGAGTCACAACTATAGTTTATAATGAGAAAAAAAATATGCAGTTGCTCACTGTATGTCATTTCAGTGTGCAATGAATGAAGACTCTCCCAAAAGCTAAAAAAATTATTATAATTATTGTAATTAAAATTATTATGATAATGTAATTATTTCGAAATCGTCAATAGAGTTATAAACTATTAAGTAGCATATCATTTTATCCTGTATCTCGAGTTTACCTTGTATCTGGGCGAAATACCTGTGATTTTGTTTTTAGCTGAAGACCTTCACTGGATAATTAAAGAAAAAATCCTTAAACTAGATTGTTTGACTGAGCCACAATAAAAATGGTTTTGAGCTCTGGTATATTAAGCACAGTTTTTATTATGGCACTTGGTTCTAACCAACTGACTTATAGCGATCACAAGTTTTGTTGGTCGGTCTGTCTGCCAATCCCAGTTTCGCTAGCTTAGGCACTTCCAGATAAGCTAGGATGATGAAATTTCGTTTCCCCGATTTGACCATCCATGAGTTCTTGGCAACACGTAAGTTTTAGGAAGTGTTCCAGAATATAATTAGTATTAAGAAATATTTATTATATACTGATGTGCCTTCCAAAGTAAATATGATCAGTTCTTCAAGTAATATGTATAAAAAGAATTTCTATTTGTGTTCATTGTATTTTAGGTGTATCACCGACAAATATTCTGCTGTGTTCAGTGACAAGAAGATACCAAAGGTTTTGGCTGGCCTGGCACTAGAGAGACCTGGCTATCCACTGGAAGCTTTATGCATTGCAACTGGAACAAAGTTTCTGTCTGATGTTAAATTAGAACGTAATGGAGAGGCGCTAATAGATCTCTATGCGGAGATTTTGGTGAAAAGATGCTTCAAGCAATATCTTTTCACGGAAATAGATAGCTCCTACGAAAAAGGTGAGAAACATTGAAATTAGTATATATAAGGAGTCACATCTATAGTTTATAATGAAAAAAAAATATGCAGTTGCGCACTGTATGTCATTTCAGTGTGCAATGAATGAAGACTCTCCCAAAAGCTAAAAAAATTATTACAATTATTGTAATTAAAACTATTATGATAATGTAATTATTTCGCAATCGCCAATAGAGTTATAAACTATTAAGTAGCATATCATTTTATCCTGTATCTCGAGTTTGCCTTGTATCTGGGCGAAATACCTGTGATATTGTTTTTAGCTGAAAACCTTCACTGGATAATTCAAGAAAAAATCCTTAAACTATATTGTTTGACTGAGCCATATTAAAAAAGGGTTTTGAGCTCTGGTATATTACGCATAGTTTTTATTATGACACTTGATTCTAACCAAGTGACTTATAGCGATCACAAATTTTGTTGGTCGGTCTGTCTGTCTGTCCCGGTTTCGCTAGCTTAGGCACTTCCAGATAAGCTAGGATGATGAAATTTCGTTTCCCCGATTTGACCATCCATGAGTTCTTGGCAACACTTAAGTTTTAGGAAGTGTTCCAGAATATAATTAGTATTAAGAAATATTTATTATATATTGATGTGGTCCTTCCAAAGTAAATATGATCAGTTCTTCAAGTAATATGTATAAAAAGAATTGCTATTTGTGTTCATTGTATTTTAGGTGTATCACCGACAAATATTCTGCTGTGTTCAATGACATGAAGATACCAAAGGTTTTAGCTGGCCTGGCACTAGAGAGACCTGGCTATCCACTGGAAGCTTTATGCATTGCAACTGGAACAAAGTTTCTGTCTGATGTTAAATTAAAACGTAATGGAGAGGCGTTAATAGATCTCCATGCGGAGATTTTGGTGAAAACATTGCTTCAAGCAATATTTTTTCACGGAAATAGATAGCTCCTACGAAAAAGGTGAGAAACATTGAAATTAGTATATATGAGAAGTCACAACTATAGTTTATAATGAGAAAAAAATATGCAGTTGCGCACTGTATGTCATTTCAGTGTGCAATGAATGAAGACTCTCCCAAAAGCTAAAAAAATTATTAAAATTATTGTAATTAAAATTATTATGATAATGTAATTATTTTGCAATCGTCAATAGAGTTATAAACTATTAAGTAGCATATCATCATATCCTGTATCTCGAGTTTGCCTTGTATCTGGGCGAAATACCTGTGATTTTGTTTTTAGCTGAAGACCTTCACTGGATGATTCAAGAAAAAATCCTTAAACTAGATTGTTTGACTGAGCCACATTAAAAATGGTTTTGAGCTCTGGTATATTACGCACAGTTTTTATTATGGCACTTGGTTCTAACCAAGTGACTTATAGCGATCACAAATTTTATTGGTCGGTCTGTCTGCCTATCCCAGTTTCGCTAGCTTAGGCACTTCCAGATAAGCTAGGATGATGAAATTTCGTTTCCCCGATTTGACCGTTCATGAGTTCTTGGCAACACGTAAGTTTTAGGAAGTGTTCCAGAACATAATTAGTATTAAGAAATATTTATTATATATTGATGTGTGCCTTCCAAAGTAAATATGATCAGTTCTTCAAGTAATATGTATAAAAAGAATAGCTATTTGTGTTCATTGTATTTTAGGTGTATCACCGGCAAATATTCTGCTGTGTTCAATGACAAGAAGATACCAAAGGTTTTAGCTTGCCTGGCACTAGAGAGACCTGGCTATCCACTGGAAGCTTTATGCATTGCAACTGGAACAAAGTTTCTGTCTGATGTTAAATTAGAACGTAATGGAGAGGCGCTAATAGATCTCCATGCGGAGATTTTGGTGAAAAGATGCTTCAAGCAATATCTTTTCACGGAAATAGATAGCTCCTACGAAAAAGGGGAGAAACATTGAAATTAGTATATATAAGGAGTCACAACTATAGTTTATAATGAGAAAAAAAATATGCAGATGCGCACTGTATATCATTTCAGTGTGCAATGAATGAAGACTCTCCCAAAAGCTAAAAAATTATTACAATTATTATAATTAAAATTATTATGATAATGTAATTATTTCGCAATCGTCAATAGAGTTATAAACTATTAAGTAGCATATCATTTTATCATGTATCTCGAGTTTGCCTGTGTTCAATGACAAGAAGATACCAAAGGTTTTAGCTGGCCTGGCACTAGAGAGACCTCGCTATCCACTGGAAGCTTTATGCATTGCAACTGGAACAAAGTTTCTGTCTGATGTTAAATTAGAACGTATGTCATTTCAGTGTGCAATGAATGAAGACTCTCCCAAAAGCTAAAAAAATTATTACAATTATTGTAATTAAAATTATTATGACAATGTAATTATTTCGCAATCGTCAATAGATCAGTGATGATCAGTTCTTCAAGTAATATGTATAAAAAGAATTGCTATTTGTGTTCATTGTATTTTAGGTGTATCACCGACAAATATTCTGCTGTGTTCAGTGACAAGAAGATACCAAAGGTTTTAGCTGGCCTGGCACTAGAGAGACCTGGCTATCCACTGGAAGCTTTATGCATTGCAACTGGAACAAAGTTTCTGTCTGATGTTAAATTAGAACGTAATGGAGAAGCGCTAATAGATCTCCAAGCGGAGATTTTGGTGAAAAGATGCTTCAAGCAATATCTTTTCACGGAAATAGATAGCTCCTACGAAAAAGGTGAGAAACATTGAAATTAGTATGTATAAGGAGTCACAACTATAGTTTATAATGAGAAAAAAATATGCAGTTGCGCACTGTATGTCATTTCAGTGTGCAATGAATGAAGACTCTCCCAAAAGCTAAAAAAAATATTACAATTATTGTAATTAAAATTATTATGATAAAGTAATTATTTCGCAATCGTCAATAGAGTTATAAACTATTAAGTAGCATATCATTTTATCCTGTATCTCGAGTTTGCCTTGTATCTGGGCGAAATACCTGTGATTTTGTTTTTAGCTGAAGACCTTCACTGGATAATTCAAGAAAAAATCCTTAAACTAGATTGTTTGACTGAGCCACATTAAAAATGGTTTTGAGCTCTGGTATATTACGCACAGTTTTTATTATGGCACTTGGTTCTAACCAAGTGACTTATAGCGATCACAAATTTTGTTGGTCGGTCTGTCTGCCTGTCCCGGTTTCGCTAGCTTAGGCACTTCCAGATAAGCTAGAATGATGAAATTTCGTTTCCCCGATTTGACCATCCATGAGTTCTTGGCAACACGTAAGTTGTAGGAAGTGTTCCAGAAAATAATTAGTATTAAGAAATATTTATTATATTGATGTGTGCCTTCCAAAGTAAATATGATCAGTTCTTCAAGTAATATGTATAAAAAGAATTGCTATTTGTGTTCATTGTATTTTAGGTGTATCACCGACAAATATTCTGCTGTGTTCAATGACAAGAAGATAACAAAGGTTTTAGCTGGCCTGGCACTAGAGAGACCTGGCTATCCACTGGAAGCTTTATGCATTGCAACTGGAACAAAGTTTCTGTCTGATGTTAAATTAGAACGTAATGGAGAGGCACTAATAGATCTCCATGCAGAGATTTTGGTGAAAAGATGCTTCAAGCAATATCTTTTCACGGAAATAGATAGCTCCTACGAAAAAGGTGAGAAACATTGAAATTAGTAGATATAAGGAGTCATAACTATAGTTTATAATGAGAAAAAAAATATGCAGTTGCGCACTGTATGTCATTTCAGTGTGCGATGAATGAAGACTCCCAAAAGCTAAAAAATTTATTACAATTATTGTAATTAAAATTATTATGATAATGTAATTATTTCGCAATCGTCAATAGAGTTATAAACTATTAAGTAGCATATCATTTTATCATGTATCTCGAGTTTGCCTTGTATCTGGGCGAAATACCTGTGATTTTGTTTTTAGCTCAAGACCTTCACTGGATAATTCAAGAAAAAATCTTTAAACTAGATTGTTTGACTGACCCACATGAAAAATGGTTTTGAGCTCTGGAATATTACGCACAGTTTTTATTATGGCACTTGGTTCTAACCAAGTGACTTATAGCGATCACAAATTTTGTTGGTCGGTCTGTCTGCCTGTCCCGGTTTCGCTAGCTTAGGCACTTCCAGATAAGCTAGGATGATGAAATTTCGTTTCCCCGATTTGACCATCCATGAGTTCTTGGCAATACGTAAGTTTTAAGAAGAGTTCCAGAACATAATTAGTATTAAGAAATATTTATTATATATTGATGTGTGCCTTCCAAAGTAAATATGATCAGTTCTTCAAGTAATATGTTAAAAGAATTGCTATTTGTGTTCATTGTATTTTAGGCGTATCACCAACAAATATTCTGCTGTGTTCAATGAAAAGAAGATACCAAAGGTTTTAGCTGGCCTGGCACTAGAGAGACCTGGCTATCCACTGGAAGCTTTATGCATTGCAACTGGAACAAAGTTTCTGTCTGATGTTAAATTAGAACGTAATGGAGAGGCGCTAATAGATCTCCATGCGGAGATTTTGGTGAAAAGATGCTTCAAGCAATATCTTTTCACGGAAATAGATAGCTCCTACGAAAAAGGTGAGAAACATTGAAATTAGTATATATAAGGAGTCACAACTATAGTTTATAATGAGAAAAAAAATATGCAGTTGCGCACTGTATGTCATTTCAGTGTGCAATGAATGAAGACTCTCCCAAAAGCAAAAAAAAATATTACAATTATTGTAATTAAAATTATTATGATAATGTAATTATTTCGCAATCGTCAATAGAGTTATAAACTATTAAGTAGCATATCATTTTATCCTGTATCTCGAGTTTGTCTTGTATCTGGGCGAAATACCTGTGATTTTGTTTTTAGCTGAAGACCTTCACTGGATAATTCAAGAAAAAATCCTTAAACTAGATTGTTTGACTGAGCCATATTAAAAATGGTTTTGAGCTCTGGTATATTACGCACAGTTTTTATTATAGCACTTGGTTCTACCCAAGTGACTTATAGCGATCACAAATTTTGTTGGTCAGTCTGTCTGCCTGTCCCGGTTTCGCTAGCTTAGGCATTTCCAGATAAGCTAGGATGATGAAATTTCGTTTCCCCGATTTGACCATCCATGAGTTCTTGGCAACACGTAAGTCTTAGGAAGTGTTCCAGAATATAATTAGTATTAAGAAATATTTATTATATATTGATATGTGGCTTCCAAAGTAAATATGATCAGTTCTTCAAGTAATATGTATAAAAAGAATGGCTATTTATGCTCAATGTATTTTAGGTGTATCACCGACAAATATTCTGCTGTGTTCAATGATAAGAAGATACCAAAGGTTTTAGCTGGCCTGGTACTAGAAAGACCTGGCTATCCACTGGAAGCCTTATACATTGCAACTGGAACAAAGTTATTGTCTGATGTTAAATTAGAACGTAATGGAGAGGCGCTAATAGATCTCCATGCGGAGATTTTGGTGAAAACATGCTTCAAGCAATATCTTTTCACGGAAATAGATAGCTCCTACGAAAATGGTGAGAAACATTGAAATTAGTATATATAAGGAGTCACAACTATAGTTTACAATGAGAAAAAAAATATGCAGTTGCGCACTGTATGTCATTTCAGTGTGCAATGAATGAAGACTCTCCCAAAAGCGAAAAAAATTATTACAATTATTGTAATCAAAATTATTATGATAATGTAATTATTTCGGCATCGTCAATAGAGTTATAAACTATTAAGTAGCATATCATATTATCCTGTATCTCGAGTTTGCCTTGTATCTGGACGAAATACCTGTGATTTTGTTTTAAGCTGAAGACCTTCACTGGATAATTCAAGAAAAAATCCTTAAACTAGATTGTTTGACTGAGCCACTTTAAAAATGGTTTTGAGCTCTGGTATATTACGCACAGTTTTTATTATGGCACTTGGTTCTAACCAAGTGACTTATAGCGATCACAAATTTTGTTGGTCGGTCTGTCTGCCTGTCCCGGTTTCGCTAGCTTAGGCACTTCCAGATAAGCTAGGATGATGAAATTTCGTTTCCCCGATTTGACCATCCATGAGGGCCGGTGAATTAAAAAAAATATAGAAAAAATGAAGTATTTTTTACTTATGGACGGGTGATCGGGACTTAATAAAATGTGATGTTTGGAAGGATATCGTATGTCAGAGCTCTTATTTTAAATCCTGACCGGATCTGGTGACATTTGGGGGAGTTGGGGGGGACCTATAATCTTCGAAAACGCTTAGAATGGAGGGATGGGGATGAGACTTGGTGGGAAAAACAAGCAAAAGTTCTACATAAATTAGAAAAAATGAGGTATTTGTAACTTACGAACGGGTGATCAGATCTTACTGAAATTCGATATTTAGAAGGATCCTGTACTACGACTTCATCGACATAACTGATTTCGGACTGCAAGCCAAAAATTGCCATGTTTCCTTTGTTGAAGTATTTACATATGTATTTGATTGCCTTTACGGAATTACAATATTCCAATTTTATGTCTGCATTGTATGTTTGCGATAATAAAGGTGAATATGGAACGACCCGCTGGTTATCTACTTTGATGTAACAGTTACACGACTTTATGATTGCTGATTTTCCCCCATCTTCGGTAGACCTTCTTCTATATAAAGGGTATCCATCATTGCCAGTACTTACGTTAGGTACTAAAAGTCAAGGATATTGCTTTGTGCACCATCGTCTGTCCATGCAAGATGAATTTTTATTCAGTGCACCACAAGGTCCATGCATCATATTTTTTACAACAATGTCATGTAAGCCCCTATTGACATATACATCAGGTATTTCAGCGAAAACCACATCGTCCATTTATCAGTGATTTCAACTTTTCTGGAAGACACGGGCCGTAATGTCATTTCTATGAACCGGCGATTATCCAGGAAGTAGAAGTTGCTGCATCTCGTCCCAAGATGGATTACATGTAAATGTAGTAAATAAATCTGGAAGACCATAGAGATGAACATACGCAATGGCATCTTGCTACTCATGCATATGACGTGGACTGCCAGCTTGTGGCGAAGGTAATATCGTTACTCTTCCATTGTTAGTGGTATTACCGTCATTTACAACTGCTTCTCGCAAATGAATGTATTCTTCAGAGCGGATCTAAGTCTGATTCAGACGGATGAATAGCAAACGTTCTGATTCAATCTTTGCATACATATCAACAATATTGGTGAAAGAATTGACGGCATTTTAAAATACAATTCTTTTCATCCTGTCGAATCATTAGTCTACAGACATAATAGTTCATTGCGCTGCATTTCTTTTCTAATTCTTTGTTAGTGGCTGGATTTATAAATTTAATATTAAATTGATGGCCGTCGGCTCCATCCCAAAAACCTATGGGATATTGTAGGGCATCGTAGTATCGATGAGTTTCAGAAATTCTTGTCAACCGAGCGTTTCGCTTCTGAAGAATAATATCTCGAGGTAAGAACTGATCACCGAACGTAACGATTGCCACTTCGTTAATAGTTGGAGCATTGTATCTACGCACATGTTCACCATTAGGTGTTTTGTCCGGGTAAATAATAATTTTTTGCGTATCAGTAGGCATCAAATCGATTGGTGTTTTAAACAGACGCACTAAATTGTTATTTTCGTGGAAATATGTTGCAACTGGGCAACGATACTCCTTTCAACATCGGGAGAAATTTTGCAACGTGCATTCAATTCACCAGTTCTATCACTGCTGAAGTACGATTGTAAAAATTTGGGATGCTCACCTGAAAATGGCAGAAGGGAACCTGCTTTATGATAAATTTGGCCTTTTAGTTTGGAAGTAGGCATAAAATAATCTGGATCTTCGATTTGGGCCCCAAACGACGGCATTTGGAAACATTATATTTCCTGATGTTTGATAATAAACAGTTCGATTTAGACTTTGGGTTATTTTGGTGCAGTAGGTCACTTGGAGCAAAACTTGGTGATTTTTCTGGATTGTGAGTTTTTGTTTTGCGTGGTATTTCTGTACAAGAAGTATTGCATATCGTGTCTTTAAGTGACATAATTTTTATCTTTGCAAGCATAGGATTTACCTAGGGATGTAAGATTTATCCCAGACTAGGGGGTAAGGTTGACCTCCCTGAGATGGGTTACTTTGGTGCAGTAAGTCACAGAAGCAGCAAAACTTGGTGATTTTTCTGGATTGTGAAGAATATTACGAGTATGACCAAGAGCGACGTCAAATAGTTTTATTGTACCAGCAACTCCAATACAATTTTTGGATCAAACTAAGCTGAAAAAAAAACTCAATAAGGGGTTGGACTTACCCAAGTTCACCCAAACTCCATTATCTATTACTATTTTCCAGTAAAGTATACTAACATTCGTTTCACATTTGTTTCTAATCTAATCAGTCTACATTCTGTTACTTCAAATTTGTATTTCAGAAAAAGTAAAGCTAAAGCTATTTTGATTCTGAATAGTAATTACTATTACTCGCAAATATTCCTACACAGAAAAACATTTCACTGACATTGTTTTGAAGCAACAGGGGGCAACGGGAGGTGTCACACTCAGCCCCTCACTTGGAAGACAAAATTCATGAAAAGTGTACAGTTTTGCAGCAATGGCACGAATATGACACATTCCATCCCTGGATTGTTTTAATTTTTATTAGACTAGTCAACTAAATGTAGCCTGGTTATTTATTAGGCAATAAAGTTTTATTTTAAGGGGGAGTGGGAGCAATATATTCCTTAATAAATTTCAGAATTTGACTTCTTTTAGGTCATCAGAAGGATGTCACCAATCCAGAAACCTATTGGTTGCATGGTATGTGTTTCAGGATAAATCATCAAATTTTTGATTATGCTGAGGGAGGCAGAGGTCCTTCCAATTAAGAAAGTAAGTTTTGAATTGTTTTCTTAGATTCTTGATTTATTGGAAAGAAAGAGTAAGCCATTTTAAATATAGCAATAAACCACCTGTCAGCATGTGATGTATGGTGATTTAATAATCTCTTGGTATTGCATAGGGATAAGGTTTTGTAACTAATATAAGTGAGAAGTTATGTTTCCCATGGTCAGGTTGGAATTTGTTGAAAAGGAAAGAGTAAGCCATCTTTGGAATCACCTAACGATCACATAGTGATATGTGATGCTGAAAGTGATATCTGAAAAAAAACTCAATAAGGGGTTGGACTTACCCAAGTTCACCCTAACTCTATTATCTATTACCATTTTCCAGTAAAGTATACTGACATTCGTTTCACAAAAACTGAACAGAAAAAAGTTGATCTTTCCAGTGAAGATTTTGACTTCTCACTTGGTTCCAAATCAGAATGACTAACACATCTTTCAGGATCTATCATACCTTTGGCAGTGACAATGAAGAAAAGGGAGAAAAGAAGCTAAAAAATACAGCTAAATGAATACTATGTTATAGCATACGATGGCAAACATGATCAACAAGGCTTGTATACCGGAAGGGTGCTTGGTTTTCATGACAAAAATCTTGGTTTGGATGAAATATCTTCATTTCAGAATTTGACTTCTTTTAGGTCATCAGATGGATGTCACAAACCCAGAACTCGTTGAAACTCGTTGGTTTTAAGGTATCTGTTTCAGAATAAATCCTCAAAATTCTGATTATGCTAAGGGAGGCAGAGGTCGGGGGAGAACTTTCAATGAAGAAAATAAGTTTTGAATTGTTTTCTTAGAGTCTTGATTTCTTAGAAAGAAAGAGTAAGTCATTTTAAATATAGCAATAAACCACCTGTCAGCATGTGATGTATGGTGATTTTATAATATCTTTGTAATGCATAGGGATAGGTTTTGTAACTAATATTAGTGATAAGTTATGTTTCCCATGGCGAGGGTGGAATTTGTAGAAAAGGAAAGAGTAAGCCATCTTTGGAATCACCAAACAATCACATAGTGATATGTGATGCTGAAAGTAATATCTGAAAAAAAACTTAATAAGGTGTTGGACTTACCCAAGTTCACCCTAACTCTATTATCTATTCCTATTTTCCAGTAAAGTATACTGACATTAGTTTCACCAAAACTGAAAAGAAAAAAAGTTGATCTTTCCAGTGAAGATTCTGACGTCTCACTTGGTTACAAATCAGAATGACTAACATATTTTTCAGAATCTATCATACTTTTGGCAGTGACAATGAAGAAAATGGAAGAAGCTAAAAATACAGCTAAATGAATACTATGCTATATGATACGATAGGAAACATGATCAACAGGGCTTGAATATTGGAAGGGTGTTTGGTTTTCATGACAAAATCTTGGTTTGGATGAAACATCTTCGCTCTCTGAGCCTATCCAACAATTCATATGACTGGCCCCAAAAAGATGAAATTGACTAAGTTGAAGAATACATCTTTGCGGACCCCAAATTATATGGTTTATAGTTTGTCTAAAACATCAAAAATTTAGAATAAATAGTTCAAGAGGTTGAAAGAGCTTGCGAAATACTCAATTGTCTTGCAACACCAAAAATAATCAATAAATAATGTAGAAAACAAGACCCCTATAAACTCAAGAGATTTATCTACGCAATTTTTATCTCGAGAATCATCGCAAAAACCCATTCAAAATCAAACCCTGACAACTCAAAGACTAGTACGTTTTCCCCTCAATAATCAATAGAGATCACCAAATAGTAACCAACCAATAAATGTTCATTTGTAACTGATTAGGTCATATAGCCAGGAACTGTTTCGCGAACAACGGTTATCGCTCCAATTTTAGAGCGACGAGCAACCGTTTGTCCAGGGGGACAAACTATAGCGGGTACGCCACAAGAGGTAATTGAGGGAACACCTTCTTGACAAGAGGTAATTACCAAAAATCAAAATTTTTAACGCAATATGTCTCAGCATCGTGGGAGAACAAACCAACCTAATAATGGTTGGAATTTGAATGAGGTAATTTGGCAGCCGACGGGAACAATATAGCAATTCCACTTCCAATAATAATGAAGGATTCAAAACTAGAACAGACGCATGTTCTACACCTAAGATCTGGGAACCCGAGAAAAACGATACAGGCCTCCAAAGTCGTACGACCAAAGTTTGACGGCAGATATTGTTTTAGGTCCCCACCAGTGATCATACCATTTTTAAGTGCAGCAAACAATAAAAGGTTACCAATATTCAAAAATCTTAGTGTAACAAATATATATTTCTCAGCCATTATAGATTCAGGGGCAATGGTAAATGTGATAAATGCATCCGTATTTTACACATTGCCCATTTATATTAAACAGCACACGAGTAATATATGCCACAATTTGTCGAGTGTAAACAGACATGATCTGGGCGTGAAAAGATCTGTGTATCTAACCATACGCAAGGACAACAAAAACTTTCCGACTCGATTTATAATTTGCATAAACTTCCAATACGAGGCAATAAAAGACACTAGTTTTTTTAAACCCAATAAAATATTATTAGACATTGCAAACTCAAAATTTCTCTACCAGACGGATAAAAATAATAATAAATAACATACAAACTAATAAAATAAAGGAGAAAATAACCAATATTAAAGAGTATAGAGAAAAACAAATTCAAGAAATTTCCAATTTATGGAAGAAATTCGAAAATATTGAGCTTCCTAAGTATGAACCAATGGATAATATTCTGAATTTAAGAGGAAAATCCGAATGATAAATATTATGGATTTATAGTGCGTAAGACTAAAATTCCTCCAAAATCAGTGCAACTTCAAATATCACAAATGCTAGAACCAATGAATCATTAGAGCCATAAACAAACTAGTTGTTAATGACAAATTTTCTCTACCTAGAATAGATAAAATTCTAGATTACAAATCAAATAAAAATAAAATATTTACTTCCCTAGACTTAACACAGGGATACCATCAACTTTAAAATAACCGAGGGTGATGTATTCAAAACTGTGTTCTCTACAACAGAATGTGGCTATTGTGAATATTTAAGAGTATCTTTTGGACTAAAAACGAGCTCAAGTGCATTGTGTAGACCCTTATTTCCCTTGATAAGACGTCTATATAACGTTATTCATTTTGTTAACGACGTAATATGTATGGATAAGAATTCTGAAGACCATTTAGTAGCCTTAGCCAAAGTATTTGAAAAATTCAGAAGGAAATTCAAAACGTAGAGCAAAAAAAGTAAATCTTATTCAGACAAAAATTAATATTTTAGCAGTAGTTTTGACACAAGGAGTAATTCCTCCCGACCCCAAAAAAATAAAATCAGTTAAAAATTTCAAACCCCTTCAAACTATTTAACAATTAAGAGGAATTCTAGGATTAATGAGCTATTTTAGAAAATTCATAAGGAATTACGCACAGGTAGTAAAACCACAAACTGACCTTACCCAAGGATATCCACATAAAATTACTTGGTCAAGAAAAGCTCAAGATTCCTTAGATCCCATAAAAAAGGCAGTTATTTCAGAACCTATCTTATCATTACCAGATTTCCAAACAGGAGAATACGTTGTTACAACGGATGCCTCAACCGAAAGAATTGGGGCAATTCTCTCCAAAATAATAAGCAGAGATGAAAAAGTTATAGAGTACGCTTCTCGTACCCTAACCCCCAGATAAAGCAATTATTCAGCTACCCAGCTTGAATTATTGTCAATCATACACCAACTAGATAAATTTCAACACTATCTAGTAGGAAGAAAATTTAAACTACGTTCAGATCATAAAAGCCGGCAATATTTAGACTCTCAAAAAGCCGACGGGGATACTTGCATGATGGATCCTAAGAATCTAAGATTTAGATTATAAATTTGAATACCTTAAGGGAAAACAAAATGCCCCCTGTGACTATCTGAGTAGATTTCCAGACGATGCCCCTTTGAAGCATAAAAACAAAGAAGTTAACGCAAAAAAAAAACAAAATATGACCCAAAAAAGAAATTAAAATAAAAACCGATAATCCTATCAAGGAAGAATACACAGACAGTCCACTGTCATTAAATAATTCAAAAATTTGTCAAAAGAAAGATGAAATCCGTTCTGCCCTAATAGATTATTTCCTATACGATGAAGAACTATCTAATACCCTGAAAACTTTCAAAAAAGAAATAGACAATTTCTACTATCGCTCTCAAGCAAATCTACACAACTTACGACACCCAGCTGAGATAATTCTGTCTCCCAGATAATTGGTGATTATTAACAGTCCTTCCATTCTAATTCTTATATTATCCAGCTCTCATGATATAATTTTGAGTTGTGTCCCTTATATTATATTGACCCAAGGAAAGCTCCCAGCAACATTACTAAAAATAAACTCCCTTAGTAACATCGCACTTGAATACCCCTCCTCCAGTAGTTGACAGAGATTACAGAAACATAAGATCCCAAAGCCAAGACAATCAGCAAAGTCGTGGATTCAGAGGGGAACAATCCAAGGAGTCTCCTCTAGTAAAGGGGAAAAAGACGGTGATTAAAACCATTTAGCGCTAACAGGAGCATCCCAGGAAAAAACAGCACATACACACCTGTAAGAGAGGGAGGGCATTATGTCAGAGAATTAATCCCCAGAAACGAAGGTATGGATCAAGCAAATGCTGCAGAACAGTCATGGAGCGATCCTAAACCGAGCTCATCATGGCCAAACTACATATTATGAAACAGTCATGGGGTAAATTTAAACGAAGAGCTCAGCCTTTGAGGATCAAAAAGGCTGCGAGTCACATTAGACCCTTATAGTCTAAAATTTTGCTATTTCAATGATTCTACAAATTAATCCATAGTTTGTTCTTTTAGTATAGTGTTTTAAAAATGTACCTTGTCTAATTAATACGTGTGCTTAGACTTCAAAGATTAAAGGAAATATTTAGGAGACTACTGTCAAAATACGAAATAAAATTCTAAAATGTACAAATAACCTAACATCAGTCAGATGTCATCAGTTGAGCACTTTGGCGGAATACCATTTAAAACTTCATATAGATAAAGAAGGGATCATCGAGCGAATGATTATTTTCAGGATTTCCACACATACTAGGGGTAGATACAATTCGAAAAAATAGTTAAATTTGGAATCCGACCAGTAATGATATCAAATCACTAGTGCTCGCATTCAGGCTTTTATCAACCTTATCTAATTAATACGGGGGCTTCAATTTCAATGATCAGAGAGAAAATATTTAGGAGACGACTGTCAAATATACAAAATAAAATTCTGAAATGTACAAATAACCTTACATCAGTTAGAGGTCATCAGTTGAGCATTTTGGCGGAATACCATTTAAAACTTCATTTAGATAAAGAAGGGATCATTGATCGGATGATTATTTGCAGAAAACTTATCCTTGAAGTTTTTATTCAACTACGTTGAATAAAATGGCTATCTCAAAATTTTGATTGGGTGTGGTTGGGGAAAGGGTGGCCTGGGAGGGGGTTTAGTTGGCATCCAATCATTTTTGACTATTAAAAAAGGCACTTATCGTTTCAATTTCCAATAGAATAAGCCCTTTCTGAAGTTTCTACGACAAATTCTTCGATATGAAGTGCCCTGGTCTAAGGTAAAATAGATAATATATTGCGCCAACATCGTTATTACTTAGGCAGCGCTATTGCGCTGCATTTGATATATATTAACTTTTTCACATTTTTCTTTCATTTATTATTATTATGTTTCTTTTGACTTTTGATGACAATTGTTTTGCTGACAAATGCTGACATTTGCTAAATATCTGTTAAATAATATATATATATATATATATATATATATATATATATATATATATATATATATATATATATATATATATATATATATATATATATATATATATATATATATATATATATATATATATATATATAGGATTGAGCTGTACGTCGTCATGAAGTTTTTAGTCGTCTTACGTCATGTTTGTCGACTGACGAAATTACAGACCGGGACCCTGGGACACAAATGACGACCGGGACACAGGGAATATAAATGACAATCGGAACACATCATATACCAATTCAAAAACGGATGTATTCAAGCCGAAGTAGCTGAGTTAGTAAACCGTTATGATCCAGGTCCGAGAGGTTCCAGGTTCGGGACCTTGGCTTTAGCATTAATACAAAAGAAGAAAAAACTAAAAAAGGTAAAAAGGTAAATGCAAAAGAAGAAAAAAACTAAAAAAGGTAAAACTACAAAAAAACTAAAAAGAAAATACTAAAAAAAACTAACACAACTACAATGGCGCGTAACAACTTACGCGAAGCGCCCCCACCAAATTTATATATATATATATGGATATATATATATATATATATATATTTATATATATATATATATATATATATATATATATATATATATATATATATATATATATATATATATATATTTATACATCTATCTATATATATAAAAATAAGTTGTCTGTGGATGTGTCTCTCTGTCGAGTGACGTCGTGTTTGTGTGTTGACTGACGTCATGAAGTTAGTTGTCGTCATTTTTGTTATGACGGTGACGTCATTAAAGATATTTAAGACATGCGTTCACGTTGAAATCTATTAATGTTTAACTTTAAAATGACTGATGAACTTACAATGGCAACAGCCGAGGAAGATGCTCAAAGAGTCTATGCCAAAAAACTTGCTGCTGATAGAAAAAGTAAAAAAAAGAAAGCGTGCCGAGGAATCAAAAGAACAGCAAGGAAACAGGCTTGAGGCTGATTGAGAAAGTAAGAAAAGAAAGCGTGCCGAGGAATCAAAAACAGCAAGGAAACAGGCTTGAGGCTGATAGAGAAAGAAAGAACAGAAAGCGTGCCGAGAAACTACCAGAGCAACGCGAAACCAGATCTGCTGCAAAAAGAGAAAGTGAAAAAAGAAGGCATGCCGAGGAACTACCAGAGCAACATGAAACCAGACTTGCTGCTAAAAGAGAAAGTGAAAAAAGAAGGCGTGCCGAGGAATCACAAGAACAGCAAGAAATCAGGCTTGCTGCTGATAGAGAAAGTAAGAAAAGAAAGCGTGCCGAGGAATTAGAGCAACCTGAAAGTTATCGCCTGGCATTCAGGTACAGCCCAGTCGATGATGATAGCTTGAGTAGATGTGTTCAAATCGGGACTATGTCTAAAATTTGTCCCTATTGCAAGGCCTTGAAATTCAATGGTGAAACAATGGGAATGTGTTGCGCCTCAGGAAAAGTTAAACTTCCTCTGTTGGCTGCACCACCAGAGCCATTGAAGACTTTTCTTACTGGAACTACGTCAGAATCTAAGCGTTTTTTGTCAAAAATCAGAAAATATAACTCAGTTTCCAAATGACGTCGTTTGAAGCCCAAATCGAAAATCCAGATCAATTTATGTCTACTTTCAAAGTAAAAGGGCAAATTTATCATAGAGCAGGGTCCCTTCTACCATTCTCAGGCGAGAATCATAAATTTTTACAATTGTGCTTTATCAGTGATAGAAATTCTGAATTGAATGCACGTTGCGAAATTTCTCCCAAAGTTGAAAGGACAATCGTTTCCCAATTGCAACATCTTTTCCACGAAAATAATAATTTAGTGCGTCTGTTCAAAACAGCCATCGATTTTATGCCTAATGATACGCATAAAATTGTTATTTCCGCTGACAAAATGCCTCCTGGCCAACATGTGCGTAGATACAATGCTCCAACTATCGATGAAGTGAAAATCGTTGTGGTCGGTGATCAGTTTTTACCTCGAGATATTATTCTTCATAAGCGAAACGCTCAGTTGTTAAGAATTGCTGAAACTCATCGATGCTACGATGCCCTACAATATCCTATCATTTTTTGGGATGGAGCCAAAGGCTATCATTTTAATATTAAATTGATGAATCCAGCCACTAACAAAGAAATGAATAAGAAATGCAGTGCAATGCATTATTATTCCTATAGAGTAATGATTCGGCAGGATGAAGAAAATTATATTTTAAAATGCCGTCAATTGTTTCACCAATACGTCGTTGATATGTATGCTAAAATTGAATCAGAAAGTTTGCTATATATCCGCCTGAATCAGACCAAGCTCCGCTCTGAACAATACATTCATTTTCGAGATGCAGTTGTAAATGACGGTAATACCACAAACGTGGGAAGATTAACAATTTTACCTTCGTCATATGCTGGCAGTCCCCGTCATATGCATGAATATGCTCAAGATGCTATTGCGTAGGTTCGTCTCTATGGTCGTCCAGATTTATTTATTACATTTACATGTAATCAATCTTGGGACGAGATACAGCAGCTTTTACTTCAAGGACAATCGGCGGTTCATAGACATGACATTACGGCCCGTGTCTTCCGGCAAAAGTTGCGACATAGTAAAACTTGAAGTGTTTGGGTCAGTGCGATGCTGGATGTACTCAGTGAAATGGCAAAAACGAGGTTTGCCACACGCACATATACTAATCTGGCTACATAAAAAAATGACTTCGAACAAAATTGATGATGTGATTTCCGCTGATAAGGGGTTACATGATATTATTGTAAAAAATATGATACATGGACCTTGCGGTGCACTGAACGAAATTCACCATGCATGGCCAAAGGAAGGTGCACAAAGCAATATCCTCGACTTTTAGTATCCAACACAATTACTGGAAATGATGGTTACCCACAATATAGAAGAAGATCTACTGAAGATGGCGGTAAAACAGCAATAATAAAGAAGCGTAACGGTACCACCATCGAAGTAGATAACCAGTGGGTTGTTCCATATTCCCCGTTATAATCAAAAACATTTAATGCACACATAAACGTTGAATACTGTAACTCCGTAAAGGCAATCAAATACATATGTAAATACGTCAACAAAGGCAGTGACCATGGCAATTTTTGGCTTTCAGCCCGAAATCAAAGATATCGACGAAATCGTACAATATTAGGCTGGAAGATACATAAGCAGTAATGAAGCTGTTTGGTGAATTCTTTCATATCTGATACATGAACGTAGTCCAGCTGTTGTTCACTTAGCGGTACATTTACAGAATGGTCAACGTGTTTATTTCTCGGAAACCAACGTACAACAAAGAGCCCTGAATCCACCGGATACAGAGTTAACCGCTTTCTTTTCGCTTTGCAAAAATGATTCTTTTGCAAAAAAACTGCTGTATACTGAAGTGCCTTCGTATTACACGTGGAATACTAAAAATAAAGTATTTGAGCGTCGAAAACAGGGTAAGTCAGTCGACGGCCAACCTACCATCTTCAAAGATACCACGGTAGGAAGACTCTACACCGTTCACCCCAATCAACATGAATGCTTCTTTCTACGCCTGCTTTTGGTGAATGTACCCGGTCCGACATCCTTTGAGTAGTGTTGATTCCCCGACACCAAAGCTTTGCAATGGCACGCGACTTGCCGTAAAAAAAAACAATGGAAAACCTAATAGAGGCCACAATCTTGACAGGGCCTTTTGAGGGTGAGGCTGTTCTTATTCCTCGCATTCCCATGATTCCAACGGATCTGCCTTTTCAATTTAAAAGATTGCAATTCCCAATTCGATTAGCATTTGCAATCATCATTAACAAAGCTCAAGGTCAATCATTAGAAAAATGTGGTATAGATCTTAATACTGATTGTTTTTCCCATGGACAATTTTACGTTGCATGTTCGAGGGTCGGTAAACCTGACAATCTATTTATATGCAGCGACAATTTGACAGCAAAGAATGTTGTATATTCGCAAGCTTTACGCAGTTAATTTGTATTGTATCTATCTATCTATCTATATAAAAATGAGTTGTGTGTATGCATGTTTGTTTGTTTGTAAAAAGAGCGTTTGCATATGACGTCATTATTAGTACATAAGGCTTTGTATATGCACAGACAATGGGAAAGCCAAGAATGTTGTATATTCGCAAGTTTTACGTAGTTTGAAACACATATATAAATCTATCTATATTCACAGGTGGGACACAGGGACACAACTACGATGGCGCGTAACTAATAAGGCTCGTAACGACTAACGCGCGCGAGGGGGCTTTGGGGGGGGGCGCGAGGCACCCGACCAACTAGGTATTGGGGTGGCGCGAAGCGCCACCCCAACAGCTAGTATATATATATATATAAAATATATATATATATATATATATATATATATATATATATATATATATATATATATATATATATGTATATATATACTAGCTGTTGGGGTGGCGCTTCGCGCCCCCCCTTTCACCTAGTTGATGGGGCGCTTCGCGCCCCCCAAGCCCCCCCGCGCACGTAAGTCGTTACGCGCCATATTAGTTACGCGCCATTGTAGTTGTGTCCCTGTGTCCCACCTGTGAATATAGATAGATTTATATATGTGTTTCAAACTACGTAAAAATTGCGAATATACAACATTCTTGGCTTTCTCATTGTCTGTGCATATACAAAGCCGTATGTACTAATAATGACGTCATATGCAAACGCTCTTTTTACAAACAAACAAACATGCATACACACAACTCGTTTTTATATAGATAGATAGATAGATAGATGCAATACAAATTAACTGCGTAAAACTTGCGAATATACAACATTCTTCGCTGTCCAATTGTCGCTGCATATAAATAGATTGTCAGGTTTACCGACCCTCGAACATACAACGTACAATTGTCCATGGGAAAAACAATCAGTATTAAGATCTATACCACAGTTTTCTAATGATTGACCTTGAGCTTTGTTAATGGTGATTGCAAATGCTAATCGAATTGGGAATTGCAATCTTTTAAATTGAAAAGGCAGATCCGTTGGAATCATGGGAATATGAGGAATAAGAACAGCCTCACCCTCAAAAGGCCCTGTCAAGATTGTGGCCTCTATTAGGTTTTCCATTGTTTTTTTTTACGGCAAGTCGAGTGCCATTGCAAAGCTTTGGTGGGTTTATATTTCTTAAAAGTATTATTGGTAAGCCTATTTTTAGTTGTAGCACGTGTGGTGGAAACCCTGAAAGATCTATGGAATTTAAAAATTCAGATGGATAATTAACCGCTTCATTTGGTTCCAAAACTGTGTCGACTGACTTGTAAAGGACTGCCTGGTCTCGAATCTTGGTCAAAACAATATTGTTGATTTCGTGGACGTCAATATTTTTGGGTGCGAGAATCGCTCTTTCACTTAGCCATTTATTATTTTTATAATTTTTTAGAATATTCGGAAATACTTTTTCAATCAATTCTTTTTTGGACGTCACTAAATTACAGAAATCAGCAGGTAGTTGTATACGTCCTGAAATTGAGTCTACTGGGAGCTTTCCGTTTCCAATTGCCAGGAATTGATCTGAAAATGTTTGACCAGTGTCATCGTTTTGCAATCGGACACGCATATTTGTAGTTAATTTTAATATTTTTACGTGTGCCCATAAATTAGAATTTTTCAGGCAAGCATTCATTTCGTCTGCAGGAGTTGATCTAGGTATTATAGGTAATGTTTGCCTGAAATCTCCCGCAAGCAATATTAATGTGCTGCCAAAGGGTTTCGACTTCCCTCTCAAATCTTTCAAGCATTGATCCAGAGCCTCGAGCGATTTTTTGTGTGCCATTGTGCACTCATCCCAAATAATAAGTTTGCATTGCTGCAATACTTTACCTATCCCAGATGATTTGGAAATATTGCACGTGGGAGTTTCTGTAGAATGCAAATTCAGAGGCAATTTCAAAGCGGAATGAGCAGTTCTTCCACCAGGCAGCAATGTTGCGGCTATTCCGGACGACGCAATTGCCAACGCTATATCATTTTTTGATCGAATTGATGCCAGAATCAGTTTTATCACAAATGTTTTACCAGTACCTCCTGGCGCATCCAAAAAGAAATTTCTCCAACGTTATTATCGACACAATGCATTATCGGATCATAAATGTCTTTTTGTTCCGACGTTAACTTGGAAATGTTATTTTGTACATACGACAATAGATCACTCGTACTGTAACTTTGTTCACGATCCAATTCTACACATGTCGAAACAGCAGCGATACGGTTAGGCGAAGGCATTCCCAAATCCTGAAGAGGTTTGTTTGCCATACGTACGCACAAATCTTCTATAATAACTAAAGTGTAGTTATAAATTTCTGATGTAAAATCAAAAGTCATATCTGACGTCTCTAATTGTTTTCGATGGAGTATATCTTCGGACATTTTTTACTTATATTTTTCCCATAACTCTGTAGGAGCTGATGGAGAGCAAGTTGTTAAAATGATGCCAAACAATGCACGAATTTGACTTGGGGTTGACGTTTCGCACGCGTCATTGATGCAGTTATCCCAGTGTTGGTCATTCTCCAATAAATTCAGAGCTTGGCATGCACTACGGTAAGTGTCAAGTATAGTACCGTTTACAGTTCTCAAATACTCAAAGGATGTCGGACCGGGTACATTCACCAAAAGCATGCGTAGAAAGAAGCATTCATGTTGATTGGGGTGAACGGTGTAGAGTCTTCCTATCGTGGAATTACCCTGTTTTCGACGTTCAAATACTTTATTTTTAGTATTCCACGTGTAATACGAAGGCACTTCAGTATACAGCAGTTTTTTTGCAAAAGAATCATTTTTGCAAAGCGAAAAAAAAGCTGTTAATTTTGTATCCGGTGGATTCAGGACTCTTTGTTGCACGTTGGTTTCCGTGAAATAAACACGTTGACCATTCTGTAAATGTACCGCTAAGTGAACAACAGCTGGACAACGTTCATGTACCGGAAATGAAAGAATTCGCCAAACAGCTTCATTACTGCTTATGTATCTTCCAGCCTGATATTGTACGATTTCGTCGAAATCTTTGATTTCGGGCTGCAAGCCAAAAACTGCCATGTCACTGCCTTTGTTGACGTATTTACATATGTATTTGATTGCCTTTACGGAGTTACAGTATTCAACATTTATGTGTGCATTAAATGTTTTTGATAATAATGGGGAATATGGAACAACCCACTGGTTATCTACTTCGATGGTGGTACTGTTACGCTTCTTTATTATTGCTGTTTTACCGCCATCTTCAGTAGATCTTCTTCTATATTGTGGGTAACCATCATTGCCAGTAACTGTGTTTGATACTAAAAGTTGAGGATATTGCTTTGTGCACCTTCCTTTGGCCATGCATGGTGAATTTTCGTTCAGTGCACCGCAAGGTCCATGTATCATATTTTTTACAATAATATCATGTAACCCCTTATCGACATTTTCATCAGGTATTTCAGCGGAAATCACATCATCAATTTCGTTCGAAGTAATTTTTTTATGTAGCCAGATTAGTATATGTGCGTGTGGCAAACCTCGTTTTTGCCATTCCACTGAGTACATCCAGCATCGCACTGACCCAAACACTTCAAGTTTTACTATGTAGTTTATCAGTGATTTCAACTTTTGCCGGAAGACACGGGCCGTAATGTCATGCCTATGAACCGCCGATTGTCCTTGAAGTAAAAGCTGCAGTATCTCGTCCCAAGATTGATTACATGTAAATGTAATAAATAAATCTGGACGACCATAGAGACGAACATACGCAATAGCATCTTGAGCATATTCATGCATATGACGGGGACTGCCAGCATATGACGAAGGTAAAATTGTTAATCTTCCAACGTTTGTGGTATTACCGTCATTTATAACTGCATCTCGCAAATGAATGTATTGTTCAGAGCGGAGCTTGGTCTGATTCAGGCGGATATATAGCAAACGTTCTGATTCAATTTTAGCATACATACCAACGACAAATTGGTGAAACAATTCACGGCATTTTAAAATATAATTTTCTTCATCCTGCCGAATCATTAGTCTATAGGAATAATAATGCATTGCACTGCATTTCTTATTCATTTCTTTGTTAGTGGCTGGATTCATCAATTTAATATTAAAATGATAGCCGTCGGCTCCATCCCAAAAAATGATAGGATATTGTAGGGCATCGTAGCATCGATGAGTTTCAGCAATTCTTAACAACTGAGCGTTTCTCTTATGAAGAATAATATCTCTAGGTAAAAACTGATCACCGACCATAACGATTGCCACTTCGTCGATAGTTGGAGCATTGTATCTACGCACATGTTGGCCAGGAGGCGTTTTGTCAGCGGAAATAACAATTTTATGCGTATCAGTAGGCATCAAATCGATGGCTGTTTTGAACAGACGCACTAAATTATTATTTTCGTGGAAAAGATGTTGCAATTGGGAAACGATTGTCCTTTCAACGTTGGGAGAAATTTCGCAACGTGCATTCAATTCAGAATTTCTATCACTGATGAAGTACAATTGTAAAATTTTATGATTCTCGCCTGAGAATGGTAGAGGGGACCCTGCTCTATGATGAATTTGCCCTTTTACTTTGAAAGTAGACATAAATTGATCTGGATTTTCGATTTGGGCTCCAAACGACGTCATTTGGAAACATGAGTTGTATTTTCTGATTTGTGGCAAAAAACGCTTAGATTCTGACGTAGTTCCAGTAAGGAAAGTCTTCAATGGCTCTGGTGGTGCAGCCAATAGAGGAAGTTTAACTTTTCCTGAAGCGCAACACATTCCCATTGTTTCACCATTGAATTTCAAGGCCTTGCAATAGGGACAAATTTTAGACATTGTCCCGATTTGAACACATCTACTCAAGCTATAATCATCGACTGGGTTGTACCTGAATGCCAGGCAATAACTTTCAGGTTGCTCTGATTCCTCGGCACGCTTTCTTTTCTTACTTTCTCTATCAGCAGCAAGCCTGATTTCTTGCTGTTCTTGTGATTCCTCGGCACGCTTTCTTTTCTTACTTTCTCTATCAGCAGCAAGCCTGATTTCTTGCTGTTCTTTTAATTCCTCGGCACGCCTTCTTTTTTCACGTTCTCTTTTAGCAGCAAGTCTGCTTCCGCGTTGCTCTGGTAGTTCCTCGGCACGCTTTCTGTTCTTTCTTTCTCTATCAGCCTCAAGCCTGTTTCCTTGCTGTTCTTTTGATTCCTTGGCACGCTTTCTGTTCTTTCTTTCTCTATCAGCCTCAAGCCTGTTTCCTTGCTGTTCTTTTGATTCCTCGGCACGCTTTCTGTTCTTTCTTTCTCTATCAGCCTCGAGCCTGTTTCCTTGCTGTTCTTTTGATTCCTCGGCACGCTTTCTTTTCTGACTTTCTCTATCAGCAGCAAGTTTTTTGGCATAGACTCTTTGAGCATCTTCATCGGCTTTTGCCATTGTAAGTTCATCAGTCAGTTTAAACTTAAACATTAATAGATTTCTACGTGAACATATGTCTTAAATATCTTGAATGTCGTCACCGTCGTAGCAAAAATGACGACAACTATCTTGATGACGTCAGTCAACACAGAAACATGACGTCACCTGACAGACAGACAGACACACAGACAGACAACTTATTTTTATATAGATAGATATATATATTCACAGGTGGGACACAGGGACACAACTGCAATGGCTCGCGTAACAACTTACGCGCGCGGGGGGGGGGGGGGCTTTGGGGGATTTATGGTGCTTAATATCTATGGTTTATAGATAAATAACCAATTATTAATTTGAAATTAATTTTATCCTCTTCAACTATTTGGGACTGTAACATATGCGAATTCAATCGAATAATTGTTTTAACTTGCTTCTTTTTTCTTATAGGAAATTTTACCAATAGCATTTTGTGCTTAAATTTGAAAACGAATAAGTTGGAATTCAAGAAAGATTTCCGTCTACATCTGTACATAAATACGCCTCTTTGTGAGGATGTGATGTATGTTGCACATAATTGATTGCTCCCTACAAAATTTTTAAAGTTTATTTTTCCATTGGAATCACAGGTCACAATGATATTATTTAGTAGAGATGCTGGGTAATTGAGCTTTCAGACAAAAACATAAGAATCACGCTTACTACTTTCTCTATAGACCAAAGTAACTAATAACTCACTTAAAAACCTTTTCCTCTTTTTAATATCGCTACTTTCATCATCTGGTGGTTTGTTGAAAAAGTCTAAACATTACAAATGATAATATTTCCAAAGACGTTGTTTTAGTTATTGTGTTGCTTCCGAATAAAACAACAGTGCCAGTGGCTCTCAGAAAAGAAAGAAGAGGGGGAAGTGGGTACCTTCAAAAAAAACGAAAAAGAGAAACAAGGGCTGTTGAACTTGCTTAATGAGCTTCTCCTGATTAATGGAATGAAAAAACATGAATTTACGCGCTTTACTAGAAATATATTTTTTTTTATTTGTTAAGCAAAGTGGAAGCAAAAAAAAAAAACACAAGAAAAATGAAAAGATGGTAACCACATCAGGTTTCATTGTCCTTACCATTCTGGTCCTAGGATCTATAATTATAAGAACTATCTTAGTGTTATTGTCCCTCAGGGATTTGGGAGTTACGGTGCTGTATTTTCTCAGTCCTAGTTTTTTTCGGTCACCCCCCCCCCTTTGGGGGGGACTCTTCCCCCAAAGAAAAAACCCTCCTGGAATCAACACTATATTTCCACACTGTTCTTTATGGTATGAAGCCCTTCTGCTGAAAGATTACATAATGAGGCCCTTTTCTAGCAGAAATCTTACGGAAGGGCACAATTATGGAAGATTTTCGGTTCACAGATTAATTTAGAACACTTTGTATTTTTATGCAAAGGTTCAGACAATTAAGAACAGAAACGATAAAACAGGCTGAAAATTTGGTGAAAGTTGAAAAATATGCACTACTCACAATACCCAAATGCACACTTTGCCCAAACGCTACAGCAGAATTTTAAGCTTTTACTTCAGATGCCTCGTTCGAGGATGTAGCTCGCACATCAAGCAATAATGTATCAAGACAATCTATTAATATTAGGGAAATATTATAGGGAATAATAGGGAAGGTCGGGTTACTTGGCAGAGCCAACAAGTGCTGCAAGGTTCTTTTAAAGCTGCCACCAGTTTTTTTTTTAGAGGCAACGCTATAGCGTTGTCAATGGTAAAGGCCATACGGCATTTATGTTTTGTTTTCATAAAATATATAGATAGAATGTGGTCAGATAAACTTTGTAGATGGCTCATTTGATTGGAATTTGGACGTTCTAGTGCCCCTCTTAAGAGTCAAAAGTGTTTGGCTGGCAGCTAGCTCCCCTGCGCCCTTTTTTCTCCAATTTAGTCTGATAAAAATGTTCAGACAGTTGTTTCGTTAAATATAGATAAAAAATCGAATAACAAAATTGTCATGGGTCAACACAACCTCTAAGGGCCTAGGGGCAAGTCTTTGCCCTGGAGTGTTTGCCAGATAGGCGTTTTATGGAAGGGATGATGGTATAAACTTAAAAATTTTGCTTCTTCCATTGTAAATCGAATATAGTTCAATAGAATATCATTGTATATCGAGTATCATTTTACGAGTCAGAAGTCATCAGAGGACTTATCCCTCCTCACACTCTCTTTACCCCAAATACATCCAATAAAAATTTTGAGATACCTGTTTTTGAAAATAGTCCAACGATCAAAATACAGAAACTTCAGGGTCAATATAAACCCCCATAGCCCCATGGAAGGGTTGTCACTTATGTTAGCTGGATCTACCTTCATGCCCCCTAAAAAAATGGTTTAATTTAATTTCAAAATTATAGGAAATCACCCCTGGTCCTCTTTGGCCATACCCCCTCCCCGTACAAAACCAACAATTTATTAACGATATTTTAGTCTGAAACTTGTGGGAGCTGACCCCTGTCCCACCATGGCCTTATCCTCCCAGAAAAACTAATCAACGATTAATCACGGGGGCTAACCTCTGGTCCTCCCTCCATGGCTTGACTCTCTCCAAACAAAATTATTAAAGCTACTTTATTCCAAAATTCCTTGCAACTGACTCCTTCCCCTCCCTCCAATGTCCAAGACCCCCTCCCAAAAAATGTTTGTTATTAACTATATTTTATCTTAAGAGCTGACCAATGGCACCTACTGAATGGCTCAACCCGTCTCCCCCTAAAAAAAATATTAGGGTACTCCAATACGAAATTTATGGGAGCTGACTTCACTCCCAATAAAAAAATTATTCAATAAATTTTAATCCAAAAATCATATGATCTAACCCCTTGCCCTCTCTCTGTTGCCTCACCCCAAAATCCACTTATTAACAATATTTAATCCAAAAATCATGGGAGGGGATACCTAGCCATCTTACCCATGGCCCGAACTCCCTCCTCATCCACAAAAAAGAAATGTCATACTATTCCAAAAATCACGGGAGCTGATTTTCCGCCTTCCCTCCAGGACCCGAACACCAGTAGTGTGTCGTATTCACTTATAGCGATTACTTATGTTCGCTCGTATCCACAGCGCGAAGAATATAATCGTATATCACATATTCACCTTGATTTTACTAGTTTTTTGCAGGGCTGCTCAAAACACAAATAGTTTTCAGTAAAGCGCCAATTACGCAGTAAGTAGATTTTTACAGTGAGAGAAGGGGGCAGTGGTCAAACTCTTGTTTGTAAGGATTTTTTTTGTCATTTCAAGCTTGATATGCGTATTCAATTTAGTTTATATTCGTATCTATTTTATGTTTGTTCGCTATGATGTTTTATTTAATTTCTGTTGGTTTTAGTTTTTATGGCACTTTGTATCTACGAAGTGACAGTTAAATCGCAAAAATTAGAAAAAATGAGGTATTTTTAACCTACGAACGGGTGATCAGATCTTAATGAAATTTGATATTTGGAAGGATAACAAGACTCGGAGCTCTTAATTTAAATCCCGACTGGATCCGGTGACATTGCGGGGAGTTGTGGAAGGGAACCTAATATCTTGGAAAACGCTTAGAGGGGAGGGATCAGGATGAAACTTGGTGGGAAAAATAATTAGGTGGGAAACAATTTGAAAAAATTAGGTATTTTTAACCTATGAACGGGCGATCGGATCTTAATAAAATTTGATATTTAGAAGGATATCGTGTCTCAGAGCTCTTATTTTCAATCCCGACTGGATCCGGTGACATTGCGGGGAGTTGAGGAACGGAATCTAAAATCTTGGAAAACGCTTAGAGTTGAGGGATCAGGATGAAACTTGGTGGAAAATATAATCACAACTAATAGATACCTGATTGACATAACCAGAACGGATTCACTCTCTTTGGGGCAGTGGGGGGGGGGGGGTAATTCTGAAAAATTAAATACACGGGGTATTTTTAACTTACGAAGGAGTGATTGGAGCTTAGTGAAATTTGATGTTTGGAAAGATATCGTCTTTCAGAGCTCTTATTTAAATCCCCCATTCGCCCCCCCTCGCCCAGTTCTGTTCCTGCTGATATTACTATCAAACACGACTTGAATAGAAATGATGATAGATTATTGCCTTATTTTTTTTTAGGAATTTGATGATTTCTTCAAAACTGCAGAAGCCAGAAATAGAGCCAGAAGACATGGAACAGCAAGATAAATTAAAAAGGAGGCGGAAAAACGAATTAAAAAGGCTAAAAAGAAGACATATTCAAACGTGCTATAAGGTCAAAAATGTTCCCGTAATCGGACGAATCTCATCCAAAGAGAGTATAAACAATGAAGAGAAAAGAGACCATTTGAATCTTGTAAAAGAGACAATTCTCTCTTGCACTGATAAATTGTCGCTAGTTAATGTCGTGGGTCTACAAGGGACCCTATTGTCTAACTTTTGTTCCCCGATGTATTTTACTTCTATTACAATCGGCAAGGACAAAAGTAAGGAGAAAAATGTTAAGGCCTTATTTTTTTAGGAATTTAATGATTTCTTCAAAACTGCAGAAGCCAGAAATAGAGCCAGAAGACATGGAACGGCAAGATAAATTAAAAAGGAGGCGGAAAAACGAATTAAAAAGGCTAAAAAGAAGACATATTCAAACGTGCTATAAGGTCAAAAATGTTCCCGTAATCGGACGAATCTCATCCAAAGAGAGTATAAACAATGAAGAGAAAAGAGACCATTTGAATCTTGTAAAAGAGACAATTCTCTCTTGCACTGATAAATTGTCGCTAGTGAATGTCGTGGGTCTACAAGGGGCCCTATTGTCTAACTTTTGTTCCCCGATGTATTTTACTTCTATTACAATCGGCAAGGACAAAAGTAAGGAGAAAAATGCTAAGGCCTTAATTTTTTAGGAATTTAATGATTTCTTCAAAACGGCAGAAGCCAGAAATAGAGCCAGAAGACATGGAACAGTAAGATAAATTAAAAAGGAGGCGGAAAAACGAATTAAAAAGGCTAAAAAGAAGACATATTCAAACGTGCTATAAGGTCAAAAATGTTCCCGTAATCGGACGAATCTCATCCAAAGAGAGTATAAACAATGAAGAGAAAAGAAACCATTTGAATCTTGTAAAAGAGACAATTCCCTCTTGCACTGATAAATTGTCGCTAGTGAATGTCGTGGGTCTACAAGGGGCCCTATTGTCTAACTTTTGTTCCCCGATGTATTTTATTTCTATTACAATCGGCAAGGACAAAAGTAAGGAGAAAAATGCTAAGGCCTTATTTTTTTAGGAATTTAATGATTTCTTCAAAACTGCAGAAGCCAGAAATAGAGCCAGAAGATATGGAACAGCAAGATAAAAATTAAAAAGGAGGCGAAAAACGAATTAAAAAGGCTAAAAAAGAAGACATATTCAAACGTGCTATAAGGTCAAAAATGTTCCCGTAATCGGACGAATCTCATCCAAAGAGAGTATAAACAATGAAGGGAAAAGAGACCATTTGAATCTTGTAAAAGAGACAATTCTCTCTTGCACTGATAAATTGTCGCTAGTGAATGTCGTGGGTCTACAAGGGGCCCTATTGTCTAACTTTTGTTCCCCGATGTATTTTACTTCTATTACAATCGGCAAGGACAAAAGTAAGGAGATAAATGCTAAGGCCTTATTTTTTTAGGAATGTAATGATTTCTTCAAAACTGCAGAAGCCAGAAATAGAGCCAGAAGACATGAAACAGCAAGATAAATTAAAAAGGAAGCGGAAAAACGAATTAAAAAGGCTAAAAAGAAGACATATTCAAACGTGCTATAAGGTCAAAAATGTTCCCGTAATCGGACGAATCTCATCCAAAGAGAGTATAAACAATGAAGAGAAAAGAGACCATTTGAATCTTGTAAAAGGGACAATTCTCTCTTGCACTGATAAATTGTCGCTAGTGAATGTCGTGGGTCTACAAGGGGCCCTATTGTCTAACTTTTGTTCCCCGATGTATTTTACTTCTATTACAATCGGCAAGGACAAAAGCAAGGAGAAAAATGCTAAGGCCTTATTTTTTTAGGAATGTAATGATTTCTTCAAAACTGCAGAAGCCAGAAATACAGCCAGAAGACATGGAACAGCAAGATAAATTAAAAAGGAGGCGGAAAAACGAATTAAAAAGGCTAAAAAGAAGACATATTCAAACGTGCTATAAGGTCAAAAATGTTCCCGTAATCGGACGAATCTCATCCAAAGAGAGTATAAACAATGAAGAGAAAAGAGACCATTTGAATCTTGTAAAAGAGACAATTCTCTCTTGCACTGATAAATTGTCGCTAGTGAATGTCGTGGGTCTATAAGGGGCCCTATTGTCTAACTTTTGTTCCCCGATGTATTCTACTTCTATTACAATCGGCAAGGACAAAAGTAAGAAGAAAAATGCTTAGGACTTATTTTTTTAGGAATTTAATGATTTCTTCAAAACTGCAGAAGCCAGAAATAGAGCCAGAAGACATGGAACATCAAGATAAATTAAAAAGGAGGCGGAAAAACGAATTAAAAAGGCTAAAAAGAAGACATATTCAAACGTGCTATAAGGTCAAAAATGTTCCCGTAATCGGACGAATCTCATCCAAAGAAACCTGAAAATGAATACAGAGAGATTGATTGGTTTGAGCTAAGAACTGTTTCACAAAATCCTACGATATCAAAAGAAGAAGAAAATTTATCGATTAATTCTAAAATATCTAGGTAACTCGTAGTTACGTGGACATTACAAAAACATAGTCGCAGACTTCTTTCATTTATATATTGATTATATGGTAGCCGAATATAATCACATTCCCTCATAGACTTTAGCTCAACACTTGTTATACTATCATCACCAACAATACGTCTCGATAAATAATCCTGAAGACTAAAATGATCTTGATCAGACGTCACCATTTTTCACATAAAAAAAAGTAACACTTCAGCATCAACAGGAAAAAAAAACACAAAAAAAACAGAGGAAGACGAGTAAACAGGGAAGACAGATAAATCATGGGGATAAATAATGAGAATAATGAATCTAAATAATAAATTAAACATAAATATGTGTAAAAATGCGAAAGAGAATACCATTAAAGAATAATAATACAAAAGAAATAAAGCAGAATGGAAGAAAAACAATTTTAAAACGCATAAATCAAAAATAATATATAATTTCATCAATAGACCAGATCCGCTGAATCGGAGCAGTATCGGTTTCAAGCACAAAAATACGACCTTGATCGGACCACACACAGCGAATTCCAAACTTATCTCTTGAAGCGCTCAGAAGATCACGCTTTCATTTAGTAAGATTCATGGCAACAAACAATCCCGAGCCAATAAACTACTTCTTTGCTTTAAATACATGACGGACTATTTCTTTTGATCCAAACTGAACGAGGACAGGGGCAACTTTATCTGGTCTTTGTGCAATATTTGAAAAAACACTAAATCGCTTAACACTAACTATGTCTGAAACCGCAATATTAGTTAGGCCCATCTTTACAAACAATACGTGTTTTATAGCATCACCAACACTTTGAGAAGAAATCTGTTTGACATCGTTAAATAGCAGGGAATCATTTCTCCCTTCTTGCTCTATGTCATCTAGTTTCAGCTCAAGCTGATTAAGACGGTTTTGTAGTAATTCAAGCATATGCATACAGATTTTCAGGTGTTTTTTGATTAATTCAAATTTGGGCAGATACTCAATGTCTACTGTATCATAAATTTCAGAAACCATCGTTTCAACTGGAAGATTAACATGAATATTAGCTGTAGTTTGGGATGACATATCTTTAAGCTTTTCATCAATTTTTTTTTATTTCTTAAGCTAAATTTTGCTTTGTTATTCATAGTAACTTCTGTTCGCTTTGGATTTCATCATACAGTGATTGTTATTTTTGGTAGTTTTACACTTCGAAAATCATCATCGAGTTTCAAATTTTCCTGACTACATCATCAAGTTTTCCTGAAAAAAAATCCCCAAAGAGTCTTCTTAAGGAGCTCTCTGCATAGGACAAACGGTTTCATCGTTCTTCAAAATTTTCGCCTTAATAGCTTTTGCGGCAGTAGTACCACAGGTAACAGCAGTAGTAATAGAATTTGCAGAATTCTTATCTTTCTAGCAGTTGTTGTAACAGCAATCGTAACAGAAGCAGCAGCAATAGCAGTGTAGTATCCGCAGAAGTAGTAAAATATGAATTCAAATATTACGTCTTTGTTATTTCAACATCTCCCGCATCCATATCGTAATTTTCAAAATTACACACTAGGTTGATTCGGGATATCGCTGATACGCTCAATTGACAACTTGTATGCACACGGTTTGTTTAGATTCACTTCAAATTGCCTCTTTAATATTCCCTGAAAATGTCAATTTCATACACTTAGCCTTGATTGTAACAGTAGTAACAGTAATTCTTATAATGGTAGCAAACCATTTGTCAGTGAGTCTCTAGCTCTCCCTGTATGGTTTTCTATTCTAATCGAATTTTCTCAGGGTTACTCTCCGTATGGAGTACTTGCGTTTTGTTTCTAAGAGTTGTTTAGTTGAAAAAATGTGATATATATTATTGTGAGATAAGGTGTTTCCAGGATATTGTATTAATTCATACTGGATATCAGCTTCACTGCTACTACGTGGTTCCATGCAACTAAGCTCCTGCCAACGGAACACCAAGCAATCTAATCCCTCAACAAGTAGTAGAGCCTTAGACACCAGAGATACGACACAAGAATCTACAGATTATAACCTGAGCCCTATTGCATATAACTTAAACCTCATTTGCATACCCTATTAGGCAAAAACATTAGCATAGTACAAGAGACATATAGTTTGCATAAATACATGAGCACGTATTCTGCGCGTGCTTCTTAAAGGTTGGATGAAGAGAACTAGAGAAACATATTCTAATGACATAATTATTGTGTAAAGGTCCTTCTGAATGAGAGATCTTTATTAGTGTCAATTCAGCTTTTGAATTATAATGAATAAGCGAAGTCAAGATAAGCCTTTGTAAATAAGCACTTTCGAATCAATAATCAATTATATTTACGAAGCCTGACTCTTAGGAACATAAAAATAAAAAATTTATTGCACATATCTTCAAATCAACATTTCTAGTTGACTACTCAACCAATAGTTTTAAACTTGCCTGTATTTAAAACTACTACCGAGTACTTAGCTGTTATTAAGCGATTATGTCACAGGAGTTAATATTTTGACACCTAACAGCGAAAGCGAAACCGGGGTAATATATTCTTGTTATTTTTAAACTGCAGCAAAGATTTTTGAATAGTGGAATATTTTCCTATTTTAATGAGATATGACCTTACACATATCTCTGACATGTCCATTACCCTGAACCTTTTTAAATTTTGTGGATTTGCACTTGCGAGTTATAACAGACACTTTGCCTTCTAGGCCGTGGAGCTACCGGACTCTGAGTATTTTCGATTATCCCAGATCAAAAGGGCTTAGAGATTTTACAGGAGTCACTCTTTAACTACAGTGGGATGGCTAGGCCTGCCGAGGTTAAACTTTTAGGTGGTTATGAAGGGAGAAAGGAGAACGGAAAATACGAGTGTCTAATAGAGTTCAATGTTGTTTTACCACAATGCTTTCACTGTTTAATCAAGAGTTTTTGCAATAAATATCGGGGTGTGGCCTTCTCTTCTACCCTTTTTTGTGCTTTAACAGAAGATATTCCCAAAAATTAAGGGAAAATGGGGAGTAAATCCCCCGCTCGTATATTGATTTAACATACTGTCATGGAATATTTGAGCATTCACTTGCCCCTCCATTCCTTCGTAGTCATACACACACACAAGACAATCCTCTGACATTCCCCTTTATACTTCATTTTCTGGTGAGGTAATTTCCATCTAAGTCTCGTTGCTTTTTGGGATATGTTGACTCTTTTTATAAGAATCTAAATTTAACTATATTTTAAGCTTGATATATCATTTTTGTGTTGTTGATAAGTGAATACACTGAGGTAAAATTGAAAGCTGTTGCCAGAAATACAAAAGATGTTCTGGCCTTCGGAATCCTTAACTGAAGTTACCCCTCCCACCCACTATTATTTCTGGTAATTGTTATTTCTTGGTTTGAATCAATTTCATTGTAATTTTTGTTAGTTTTGTTTCTCAGTGATTCATAAACGGTAATTTGTATTAGATATAACTTCAGATTTCTTTATTTCTATTTTTCCTCGGTAATAGTACTGCTAAATCTACTGCTACTACTACAACTATTACTACTACTACTACTACTAATGCTACTACAACTACTACTACTAGTACTACTACCACTACTACTACAACTACTATTACTACTACTGCTACTCTTACTACGACTATTGCTACTACTACTACTACTACTACTACTACTACTACTACTACTACTACTACTACTACCTACTACTACTACTACTACTACTACTACTACTACTACAACTACCACTACTACTATCACAATTTTTGCGCTGTTTGTTACGGGATTTAGATTTTTAGATTTTATATGAAAAAAGAGGCCCATGCCTTAGGTCCCTTTGAAATGTCATTTTACTAATTTGATTTACGGAGGCGAATTTTTACTGCATATTTAATGATGTCGGTCACAAAAAAGCATTTCGTTGAGCATGTGGATGACTTAAAGCAAATGATCGGAAATCTTCGTAAAGAGAATTCAGCTCTGACACAAGAAAATTATGACTTGAAAATGCAATTATAGCGGTTAAAGATCAGTGTTTGAGTACGGAATTGTACGTAAAACGCAAAAATCTGCTGATCCACGGATTTCCTAATGAGGATATTGAGAACATTGAAGAGAGAGTCCACGTTTTTTTTTATCAGGAATGCCAGTACAAAACTCGAAGGATATAAAATTCACGGAAATGGACAGAATTAGAAATAAGACCAAGCCCCCTTCCCGCTCGAACTCTCGCCCGTTTGGGACCCTAATTTTGTCTCTGTTCTGAATCTTAGGCATAAAGATAGTATCATGGCTTGTGTTGGTAGCCTAAAAGGCAAAGTAATGTCATACCATCTGAACTTGCAAAGCCTCAGAAAGAACTTTTGAGTACGGCTTACAAGCTTAGAAATTCCAAAGTAACCGTTGAGGAAGTATCTAAAACTAAAATCATGCAACAGGGTACTAGACTACGGCTAGAAAAAAAATTCTAGCTCAAACTGGGTTAAGTTCAGTAATGCATGCCATAACCCCCTCGGCTTGGTTTTATCCGTAATTATTAGTAAGGGTACTCCTGATGAGTGACATAAGCTGTTGAGTATTTTCGCCTCAGTAAAGTGAAAAGATGCAAATTTGATGCAAATTTTCTTTTATCTATTTACTATATTATTTACTCCTTTCCTGCTTTCTTGTGTAATGTGTGTATCTATGTTTTTTTATTTATTTCCTTATATTTCCATTTATCTCTTCCCATGATATTTACTCGGTTTTTACTTTTTTTTCCGTTCCAGAGCGAAAATTCCAAGTTCGTGCCTTCACCTTATGATTTAAATAGAAAAAAAAACAAGTTTTTCTTAAATGAAAGTAAGGAGCAACATTAAAACTTAAAACGAACAGAAATTACTCCGTTTATGAAAGGGTTTTTTCCTCCTCAACGCCCCGCTCTTTACCCTGAAGTTTGACTATTTCTCTTAACTCTACTTCTTAAAACAGTAAGAAACTATAGCGCATAGAGCGGGGCATTGAGGAGGAAAAACTCCTTTCGTATACGGAGTAATTTTTGTTCGTTTTAAGTTTAATGTTGCTCCTTTCTTTCATTTAAAAAAAAAACTTGTTTTTTTCTATTTAATTTCCGGACCTTTTTGAATTAATGCATGTTTTGATCTTGGCTCTCTGCACATAAATAATCAAAATGAAATTTGCATATTAATTAATTGCAATTATCGGAAGACTTTGAGAAAAAAGGAGTGATGGAGGAGGCCAAGTTCCCTTCCAATTTTCGATTACTTAAAAAGGCAAGTAGAACTTTTAATTTCTTACAAACGTTTTCATGGGTAAAAATTATTCGTAACTTTGGAATTAACTTACGTAACGAACTTCTATATTCATATGTTTTTATTGCGTATATTAGGGGTTTTAACCCTCGTCGATACCTCGCTATTTACAATAAAGCTTAAATGTCCCATTTAAACTTTAGTGACTTGAGCTTTAAGCTTTAGAACTTAAACCACACTCTGAATCACAAAGGCCGTAGAATAAATAGTTGAAATTACTAGAAATACTTTAGCGTAAAAAGCGAGGTATAACGAGGTGGTAAACCCCTCATATGCGTAATAATTTTTGTTCGTTATATTTTATATTGCTGCTCCTCACTTCCAGTAGAAAAAATTTCATATTCATTCTTTGATTATTTTTTCAAATAATGCTGGAAAATACCGCGCCCCCTTCATTGAAATTCCCTTCACCCATGGAAATATCCTCCCATGTAACCCCCTCCCCCCAACTCTCCCCCTAAACCAAAAATATCCCCCTCTAAACGTCGGTACACATCCCAGTAACCATTACTATTTGTAAACACGGGTCGAAGTTTGTAACTTGCAGCCCATCCCATGGGGACTGCGGGGGAGTAAGTCGTCCCTAAAGACATAGTTATTAGGTTACTCGACTATGGTGAATAAAATAGAGGAGAATATAAGAAGAAACGATTTTTTTTTACATTCAGAGCTAATAAATTTGCATCAAACCCATAATATATGTTTTATGTCATTAATTGTAGCTTGAGGATAAGGGGTGATTCATCAGGTGCTGCAGCCCCCAGGGTTCTGTCGTCGGCGAATACAAAGAGTTCTTCATGTTGACCAGGTGTATCCAAAGCTCCAACCACAGCATCTCCTTTCTGGCACAATGGATCGGCTGCAATGATGCTTTCATCGGCGAATGCAAAGAGTTCTTCATGTTGACCACGCGTATCCAAAGCTTCAACCACAGCATCTTCTTTTTGATACAAATAGCAATAGAAATCAGATCTTGGACTGCTAAATAGTCAATAGAGGTAGTTGACATATATGAGGAAAAGGGATGGCCTAAAAACTTAGCCTTGTGGCATTCCATATTCAACTGGAAAACGCTCATCCGAAGCTTCAACTGCAATGGATCGGCCAGTCAGGAATGAAGAAAACCGCGACAGAGCTTCTCCACGAACTCCTTGATGCGACAACTTGCCAATAAGTATCTCGTGTGTAAGGCTGTCAAAAGCTTTCTTCACATCAAGGAATATTGCCGCAAGGATAAGGCGGAAGTCTAAAGACTGTCGTACAAAATGAAGAAACATATTACATGCGTGTTCTGTCAAGCACTTCTCCCAAAAACCAAAGTAGTGCCGATGAAAAAACTCCTTCGCGTCCAGGAAACTAAGCAGACGCTTTAGCATAGCCTTTTCAAATATTTTAGAAAAAAAAGACAAAAGAGATTTAGGCCTATAGTTGCCCAGTTCCTCCTGGTCATCTCCTTTAAATATTGCTATCATTCGTGCCAACTTGAGACGCTGAAGGAATATTCTGAGCTTGAATGACTAGTTATTCAAATTGCACAGTTGTGTAATAATTGAGGGAAGAATCTGTTTAATTAATTTGACAGGAATTTGGTCGAATCCAGATGAAGAATTTCTTAATGACGAAATTATTATTATCAGTTCCTGCTCCGTAACTGACTCAAGAACCATCGACTTTGCACAGGAAGAACCGAAGAACTGCTCCCAAGATCTAGAATTTGAAGAAGGAACCACACCTAACCCCGTTGTTTTCCCAGCAAAAAACATTAACCCCGTTGTTAACAACGGGGTTAACAACGTTTTTAAAAAATTAACAACCCCGTTAACAACGGGGTTGTTAACCTCGTTGTTTTGTCACCTCAGCAAAAAATTTAGTCATCTGATATCGCTCTTGGTCTTCATCCAAGAAAATGCTGATTCTGAGCATCAAGTGATTTAGTTTGCTTTCAAGGACTTGCCGATGGTTGCTTAGCTTCCTTAATTACATCCCAAGTTTTCTTAGTAGTTTTGCCACAATCCGCAAACTTCTGGGAAAAATATGTAATTTTAGCTTTTCGAATCAAATTTTTAAGCATCTTCTGGTATAGTTTAAAAGCCTCTAATTTAGCATCACTTGGTCTGTTCCTATACTCTTTCAAAGGTTCTGTTTCCTCTTTATTGACTTCAGAATTCCAGCTGTAGTCCATGGGGCTATGGGTGTTGATCTCCTAGAAAGATTTGGTTGGGGTGTTCGGCAATAGTGGATAAATTTTTCCTTTACTCTTTCATAAAAAATCAAACACCTTATTATAATTTTCCAAGCTCACCCTCTCAGGTTTTTAAAACTCCTATGACGTAGTGAATAAATCATCTTTGAGCTTTTCGATGTTTGCTGGTGTATATCAGAATCTTGGAATCTAGCATCACTTGTTCTGTTCCTATACTCTTTTCAAAGGCTCTGTTTCCTCTTTATTGGCTTCAGAATTTGAGCTGTAGTCCATAGGGCTGTCTTAGATTCAGTGTTTCAGAGAACCCTACACTTGAAGTTTCAAGCTCCTATCTACAAAAATTTGGAATTTCGCATTTTTTGTCATAAGACAGATCACTGATGCGAGTTGTGTTTTTTTTTTTTTTAGGGGTGATCGTATTGACTGAGTGGTCATAGAATTTCACGAGAGAGCTCATTCTAACGGAAATGAAGTTCTAGTGCCCTTATTATGTAACCGAAAAATTGGAAGGCACCTATACCCCATCCCACGCTCATTTTTTCCCAAAAGTTACCCAAAAGTAGGCCACGTCAAGTGGCCTATTGAGTCAATGAGATTAAAGGTTTCTCAAGGCCTTAAAATTATTTGGAAGCTGAAGCGAGTCTTTCCTTTCTCTATCCTTCGTCTATTATACTCCTCTCTTATTTACCCGTATTTATGTTACTGCTCGTCAGTGTGGATGTCTACATTTCCATCTGTACTTACACTTTTACATAATCTCCAACTAAAATCAGCAAAAGTCCTTCAGTCTACCACCCATATTTCTGTTAAACTTATGAAGATTAAAGATGTTCTTACATTATGTATCCCTCTCATTGCATTTCAATATTTCCGTGGAGACCATACATCAAGTTTTTCCGGGCTTCTTGAGATTGTTAGACATGTCGTCCCTATTAAATAGGAGCCAGAATGATGTGCTAGTGCCATCCACCCCGGCAGTGAGCTCTGATTTTGGTCTGATAATTGCTGTCGGACGTACCTGGAATTCCATTTCTGTTGGGATTCGACGGTCCTGTACCATAGACTCCTTCAAGAAACGGTTGAAGAATTTTTTAGTCAAAGAAAATAAATGATAATATTGATCAGTTATATATATTGTTTATTTATTTAAATTTAATTTATTTCATAAATTATTTAGATTGAATTTAATTATTTAGAATTGGGTGGCGTGAGTGATGGATTCTCGATTAATTTTTTTTTCATTTTTTTTAAGAAGGTGGTGGGGACACCGGTTTTACTCAGGTGAGGATTGGTAAGTAGACTCTAAATATATTTTAAGTTTGAATGTATTTAGTAGTTATTTATATTTTGTTTTGTTGTTGTTTCTTTTCCAAATAACGGGCCATTGAGCACTTTGGAATTTTTTTGTTTAAAATGGATGGATATTGATAAAAGGAAATAAAAGGAACTTGAACTTGAACTTAAACTACTTTACCACTTCTACTACTATACCACTACTACTATTACTACTGACACCATTACTACCACCACTACTACAACTACCACTACTACTATTATCACTACTACTACTACCACTATTAACACCACCGCTACTACTAACACCACTACTACTGCTACCACTACTACTAACACCACTACTATTGATACTACTATTACTACAACTACTTCTACCGCTACTATTACTGCTACTACTACTCCTCCTCCTACTACTACTACTACTACTACTACTATTGCTAATACTACTACTACTACTACTACTACTACTACTACTACTACTAGTACTACTAAAACTGTTACCATTACTACTACTTTTAAAACTACAACTTGACCAAGTTCAGTCCCAATACTCTCAAAGATATGCTGAGTGAGCTGGGTGATCTCATTCCTAATTTCCCCCTCTTATACACACTGATGTTCAATTCGAACAGCGTTTAGGTGGTGATATGGTAGAGCCAAGTCCTTATGACACTCCATGTATTTATTCAAGCATAGAAAACGACGGCTTTAATAGCCTCTTCCTCCTTAAACAGTGCTTTCCAGAGGGTGTAATGTATGTTTTAGTATCTCACATTCATAACCTTTATCTGATGTGGCATTTTTGTTGTTTTTAATTTTAGAGGTTGTACTCTCACATGCATAACCTTTATTTGATGTGGCAGATGTGGTATTTCTGTGGTTTTTAATTTTAGAGATCACACTCTCACATGTATAACCTTAATTTTATGTGGCAGATGTGGCATTTTTGTAGTTTATAATTTTAGAGATCAAATCACCGTCACTTTAGACAAGGAACTAAGCTATTCTACACAGAGTTTCTATAAGAAATTCATATATTGAATTTTTATAGAATATTTAAAAAACAATTCAAAAATCTATATCTAAACTCTATATTTAAAATCTATAGAATATTTTATAGATACATTTTTATAGAATATTTATATTAAAATTCAAAAAATTCATAAAAATTCACATTGCCTTTAAGATACCGTGCAGGCTTGGTTGACATCCTTTTTGTAAGTTTGCTAAAACTACACCTTTGGAGCTTCAAGCACACCATGGGATATAAAATCGACCCTGTTATGGATCTAAGATATAATAGTTTATGTGGGGTCTGGTGCTTCGCTGGCTCCGGTAAATAAACTCGTCCCAATTGTTAAAATCTAATCGAGAGCTAGTTTCTCATCAGTTTCCAAATCGTTCAGTTTCCAATCGGTTTATAATGTAAGTTTTAATTTTTAACAGTTGTGAATAAGAGTCTCAATAACACTTGAAATTATCTTTTCTCTGGCTATTGAGGCTTACACACATTATAAAAAATTCAAATATTAGTTTTTCGGAGATTTCTAAAATTGTGCTATCACCAGCAATGCTTTTATTCAAATAAAATTTCTTTTAATTTCCTATGCAAAAAGACCATATGGAAGTCAATGATGATAATCGAGGTGATGTTTCGATGGGCAATTAATTCGAACACATTCTTTTGGGTCAGTTAGAACGTCACAACGGCTCCTATTACACAAACTCTCACATATTTTACCAAAGGCTTAATTTAAATGAGCTTAAATATTTCTTTTTCAACATCCGGTTTTGCTTCTAAGAATTTATTGATTAGCCTTTACTAAGCATAACTGATACAAGTGTCGATGAACGTTTTCATGTACGGCTTTTGAAAAAATTGGGAGACTTTATGATTTTTTAAGGCATTATGGCCCTGCAACCGTTGGTTACCATCCATTGCCAGGGAGCATGAGGAACAATAATATTCTTTTTCTGATTAAGGTTTGCAATAAATTTTTGTTTTGAAAATTTCTAATGCCTAACCCCATCTTGTACCAAACAAATATTATGTCGACTCAAAGTGGCCTTAGTCAACGGTTGTTTATGCACCGAAAAATAAAATCTTTTACGAAGTCATGTAGTTATAAAGGTATTTCACTATCAACTACAAAAAAAAAACATACTTGATACCTTTTCTCTTTAACGGTGGTGATTTCAGGGATATTTTGAGCAAAAGGATTGTCAACCCCGTTGACAATCCAATCAATCATTACTGAAGAATTCAGGGAACTCATAACCATAAGAACCCCATCGAATTTCTCACCGGTCTTTTATCCAATCGGGGCCCTCCCCGAAAGAAAAATTTATCATTGTTCTCTCTGTAAATAAGTGCTCATCCTCTTCGTTGATCAAACCTGTTTTAATCGTTTCTGACTTATTGAAATTATATTCACCACTAGATGAGGAGTTGAAAAACAATAACCCAAACCCAAAATAAATTCCTGATAGATCTTATCGGTGTTCTTGCAAACAAAATTCAACATCTAAGTACATCACATTCCATGTACATTTTGCAATAATCCTTCCCATTTTTAAAGCCTCCCTTTGCCTGCCCAAACGTTTTCAGTAAATGAATAATCGACAGTGGTGCATTGGCGATCATGAAGTGATTTATAAAATGATTCAATCGATCGAAGGTGAAGTTGTAAAATTTATACACGTATGTGCTCTAACACGATATAAATTAGTCACAAAAAGGCCGTTCTGGCCTGTAAAAGCGACTTCATTCATATTACTTGAATCATCAATAATACTAACTCATTAAATACACACACAAAAAAGTGTATGTATAAACATATATACACAAACACACACACATATAATAAATATATATATACATATACATACACATATACATACATAAATACATATACATATACATACACATACGCATAACATACAAATATACAGGAAAATAAGAGGCTTAATGCCGGTCAGGATTTAAAATAAGAGCTCTGAGTCACGACGTCCTTCTAAATATCAAAATTCATTAAGATCCGATCATCCACTCGTAAGTTATAAATACCTAATATTTTCTAATTTTTCCTCTCCCTTTAGCCCCAGATGGTCGAATCTGGGAAAACGACTTTATCAAGTCAAATTGTGCAGCTCCCTGACACGCCTACCAATTGTAATCGTCCTAGCACGTCCAGAAGCACCAAACTCGCCAAATCACTGAACCCCTCCCCCAACTCCCCCAATGAGAGCGAATCCAGTACGATTCTGCCAATCACGTACCAAGGACATTTGTTTATTCTATCCACCAGGCTTCATCCCGATTCCTCCACTCCAAGTGTTTTTCCAAGACTTTCCCTCCAACTCCCCCCAATGTCAACAGATCTGGTTGGGATTTGAAATAAGAGCTCTGAGACATGAATTCCATCTAAAAATCAAATTTCGTTAAGATCCGATCATCTATTCGTAAGATAAAAATACCCCAATTTTCACATTTTCCAAGAATTCTGGTTTCCCCCTCCAATCCCCCCAATGTCACAGGATCTGGTAGAAATTTAAAATTAGAGCTTTAAATCACAAGATCCTTCTAAATATCAAATTTCATAAAGATCTGGTGACCCTTTCGTAAGTTACGAATACCTCAATTTTCAAAATTCCACCCCCCCCCCCCCCCAATTCCACCAAAGAGAGCAGATCCGGTCCGGTTATGTCAGTCACGTATCTTAGACAGGTTTCTATTCTTCCAATCCAGTTTTATCCTGATCTCACCACCTTAAGTATTTTCTAAGATTTCTGGTCCCCCCAACTGTCACCACCCCCAATTACGCTTGATCCGGTTGAGATTCAAAATAAAAGATCTGAGTTATGAGGTCCTTCTAAATATGAAGTTTCATGAAAATCCGATCACTACTTCGCAAGTTAAAAATACGTCATTTGTTCTTATTTTTCAGAATTAGCCCCTTCCAATATAGTGGAACCGTTCCAATTATGTAAATCACGTATGTAAGACTTTTGCTCTTATTTTTCCCTCCAAGTGTCATCCCGATCCCTCCAATATATGCGTTTTCCATTATTTTAGGTTCCCCGCCACAAACTTCCCCCACTGTCACCAGATCTGGTCAGGATTTTAAATAAGAGCTTTGAGACACGATATCCTTCTAAATATCAAATTTCATTGAGATCCGATCACCCGTTCGTAAGTTAAAAATACCTTATTTTTTCTAATTTTTCAGAATTAACCGCTCCCCTAACTACTCCAAAGAGAGCGGATCCGTTCCGGTTATGTCAATCATGTATCTAGGACTTCATCCCGATCCCTCTACTCTAACTTCTTCCAAGTTTTAGGTTTCTCCCTCCCAGCTCCCCCCGCCAATGTCACCAGATCTGGTCGGGATTTCAAAGAAGAGCTCTAAGACACTATATCCTTCTTAATATCAAATTTCATTGAGATCCAATCACCCGTTCGTAAGTTAAAATTACCTTATTTTTTTAATTTTTCAGAATTAGCCCCCCCCCCCTCAGCCACCCCAAAGAGAGTGGATCCGTTCCAGTTATCTCAATCATGTATCTAGGACTTGTGCTTATTTTTCCCACCAGGTTTCATCTTGATCCCTCCACTCTAAGTGTTTTCCAAGATTTTAGGTCTCCCCCTCCCATACCCCCCCAATGTCACCAGATCCGATCGGGATTTAAAATAACAGCTGAGACACGATATGCTTCCAAACATCAAATTTCATTTAAATCTGATCAATAGTTCGTAAGTTAAAAATGCTTCAATATTTCTATTCTTTCCAAATTAACTGGCCCTCCATTCCCCCCACCCCCCAGATGGTCAAATTAGGAAAACGACTATTTCTAATTTAAGCTTGTCCCGTTCCTGATTCGCCTGCAAAATTTCATCGTCCTAGCTTACCTGGAAGTGCCTAACGTAGCAAAACCGGGACCGACAGACCGACAGAATTGGTGATTGCTATATGTCACTTGGTCAATACCAAGTGCCATAAAAACCTTCCATTCATATAAGATTCAAACCATTTAAAACATTCATCCTTTATTCCTAGGCAACGTAATGTTTTCAATAAAATGCTAAAATCTACTGTATCAAAAGCTTTTTTAAAATCTATAAAAATCGACATACAAAAATTCCTTTTATCTAGTTCACTGTTTACAGTATCCATCAGGTCCTCCGGAGCATGCAAAGTTAAATGAGCTGTCCTGAAACCAAATTGCGTCTCGGATAAAAATCCACATTTCAATAAATACTCATAAAGTCTTTTATGCATTGCTTTTTCATAAATTTTTGACAAAACTGGAAAAATCGATATGGGTCTCCAGTTTGAGATGTCAGTAAGTGATCCTGCTTTTGGGAGCGGGACAACTTTTGCTAGCTTCAATGGATCAGGAAATTGTTCTTCTTTAAAAGATAGATATATCAGATAGACTAATATGGGCACTACTGTGGGTAGCATGGATTTTAAAGCCCGTAGATTTAGTAAAATTAGAGATATGCAGATAGGCATTTTTTTGTTTTTCAATGCTTGAATAATTTCGGACCTGAAGTTTTTAGAAAATATTTTAAACATAATTCGTTTCACCATCAGTATTTTACCCGACATGGAAATGATCTGATTAATGAGGTAAGGAATACAACGCGATTGGTGCATGTGACAAGACACATAGGCACGACAATTTGGAATGCATTCCCAGAGTATATAAGGGAGTCAGAGAGTCTCCCACAGCTTAAGCACCGGTTAGAAATGCATATTTTTAATGATAAATGATCAGGATGGTAAAGGGAAGCGTATTGAATGAGAGTGGGCTATCCAGAATTTTTCAGGTCTGAATAATTATTTGGAGTGGTGTATGCATAATTGTATGTGTATGTGTACGTATATGTATATATGTATGTATGTGTATATATATATATATATACATATATATATATATATATATATATATATATATATATATATATATATATATATATATATATATATATATATATATATATATAATGAAAAGAGAAATCACCAATGCTACAGCACAAACACACACAAAAAAAAAAAAAAAAAAAAAAAGGAGACAGAAGGAGAAAAGGAAGACTGTTTTCCTAAATTAGTGATTAATATAGACCAGCACTTGAATGAGGCCTTAACCCTACTCATCCATACAATCACATAGGTCAAACAGCATAGCCACACACAATCAACCATAAAGAATAATCCATGGACAGGCAGTCATGTCGTCAATAAGTATAAGTCGTCATTTACCAAACAATAGAAAAAATAATATAGACAAATAATTCAGAGGCAACACCCAACATAAGGGCTCATCAGGAGAATACACTGGCCTATATAGGGTTTCGCCACTCTAAATTCTCTACCCAGCACAGTGTTGTGGCTACCACAGAATATCCATGGCATCCCCGCGTCAGGTATCACCCCCAAAATACATGCCTATGAAAAAAAAAACAGCAAATGTAAAACAACCAAGTAAAACCAAAAACAAGCTCATCCTGTTAATATATCCCTCTTTTTAGCAACAATAGGTAAACTAAATATTATAAATTTTACCAAATCACAAATATTAACACATTGCAAAAAACCTGAATGAACTAAACAATTATAGAATTCAGCTTTACCATGTGGCTAATTTTTTAGAAAATCCGCTCAATTAGAAACACAATTCAAAATAAATGGCGCTGTGACAACATTTCTCGAACCTCCGAAATTAGTTAAAAATTTCTTTAAGTATTTCTAGATAATTCTTTTGATATTTATTTAAAAGTTCGTTATAAAGAAAACTAAATTTTTTAAATTGCCAAGTTAATTTATTTGCAGAAAAACCTCTTGATATCAATTTTTGGCTTAAGATTGCTACATCAATAACAAATCATCGAGTAATATATGTATATTTGTATGTTATGTGTTTGCGTAGGTATATGTATTTATGTATGTATATGTGTATATATATTTATTATATATGTATGTGTGTGTATATGTATTTATATATACACTTTTTTTCTTTTTTTGTATTTAAAGAGTATAACATGAATGTAGTCGCTATTACATGCCAGAACGTCCTTTTTGTGACTAATTGATATGTATATGATATAAAGGTTTTAAATAAAAATTTAGCTACCTACCTACAGAGTGCAGATTTGATTGGAAATTGAAAGTTACAATTCACTTTTTAAGAGTCAAAAGAGATCCAAGGACAACCAGCCTTCCCCCTGCCCAACGCCCTTTTCACTTAAATCCACCCTATAAACATTTAGAGATAGACATTTAAAAGGAAAATAGCTCAAAGAACCTAAAAGTTAACAATAACATCAATAAAATCAAATAAAAAAAACTATGAGGTCAACACAAACCCCAAGGGTCCGGGGAAGTTATGCCCCAAGGGCATATATTGTTCTTATGGAAGGTGTGATCTTATAAACTTCAGAGAAGGCTCATTTGATTGGAAATTGAAAGTTCTGGTTCACTTTTTAAGTGTCAAAAGTGACCAGAGGGCAGTTAGGCCCCATACCCTTTTTTGCCCCAAGTGCTTCCCACATAAATTTTGACACAGCCATTTTGTCAAAAAAAGTTTTTGAAGGTAAGATAACAAGAAATCCAGCGTTGAAACAACCCCTCAGGGCCCCGGGGAAGGCGTGGTAAGTTATGTCATGCGGGAAATATTACTCTTATAGAAGGAATTCATTTAATTGGAAATTAAAAGTTCAAGTTCACTTTATTAGAGTATAAAAAAAATCAGAATACAGCTAACCCCTTCATCTAAATGCTTTTTTTGCCCAAAACCAATCGGATGAAACATTTGAGATGCCGTTTGGTTAAAAATAGTTCAAGCACTTAATATTACAAATTCTTGGGTTGAAAAAACCCCCAAGGGCCCGGAACATGCGTTGTAAGCTTTCTCCTGGGGGCATAAATGGTTCTTATAGAAGAGATGGTCGTATGAACTTTAGATAGGGATCATTTGATAGAAAACTGAAAGTTCTAGTTCACTTTTAAAGAGTCAGAAGACATCGAATGGCAATTAATACCCCACACCATTTTTCTCCCAGCACAACCGATAAAAATTCTAAGATAACCATTTTACTAAAAAATAGGTCAAATATCAGATAATAAAAACTGTGAGGTTGGCATATATCCCCAGAGACCAAGGGCAAGGGTTTTAATTTTTGCCCTAAGACGTTTAAGGCTTTTATGTATGCAGAGTTCGTATAAACATTAAGAGTGGTTCATTTGAATGGAAATAGAAAGTTTTAGGTACCTTTTTATGAATGATATGGGATTGGAGGGCAATTGCCTCCCCCCCTTACACAGACCTTGTCTTAGACCTTAGATCCTCCACAGCCAGGCGTGGCTCATAGGGCGTCTACGAAACCTCGCCAGACATCTCGGAGCTGAGCTGCAGCCGTGACGTCCTCCCACTGTGGTTGAAGAGACAACTCCGCATTTCTCAGGTCTCAGTCGTACAGTAGTCGTAAGGTGTGTCTTGGTCGACCTCTTTTTCACCTCCCCTCGGGACGCCAATCATATACTGTATTCGGGAGTCGATCCTCTGGCATACGGAGGACGTTGCCAAGGTATGTCCATCTCCTACGTTTCAAAAGGTCAGTAACTAATGGCTGACCGGTTTGTCGGCGAACTTCTATGTTGGTGACCTTTTCCTGCCACGATATGTTCAGAATTTTCCTAAGGCACATATTTTCAAAGGCTAGGACACGTTTCTCTAGCTGGGTGTTTAGTTTCCAGCATTCACTAGCATAGAGGAGGATGGACATCACATTACTATTCAGGAGGCAAGCTTCAAGCGCATAGGGTATTTACTACTGCGCCACACTGGTTTCAACTTGCTAAAAGCCGATGTCGCTTGTCCAATTTTCCTCTTGATTTCGTTGGCTATTTCACCATCGTATTCGATCCAAATGTATAAGATCAAAATTTCAAGATTGCCAATTTGTTGAAGTAATCCAATGATCTGATAACAGAAATTTATGGGTCAACCAGCAACCCCCCCCCCCCCTGAGCTCGAGAGAAGGGCTATAACTTATACTGGGGGGGTATATAAGGTTTTAAAGGAAGGGGTGGTCATATAAGCTTTGGAAGGGACTCAAATGATACACCTCCCAGTATTAAATATGACCCCCTAATATCCTCACTTTTGACTTATTTTAAAGTCAATAAGGTTTCTTTTTTTGCTTTTTTAGTTGTGCAGTAGAATTTGTGGAAACAATTGCCACCACGCGAAGGATGAATAGAGCCAGTCCCGCCCATCCCCTAGAATTAATATGACCCCCTAATTTCCTCCTATTTGTAGCACAAATAGGAGGATGGTTCTATATACTGTTTGTGAAGTTATCTCTTGTGTAAAGTTATTTTAGTTTTTAAATTATTTTTTCTCTTACTAGGTTTTGGACAACAGAAATCTAATGGTTCTAAAGGCAGTGAGCTTTAATGATTTTTTTTTTTTAGTTGTGCACAAAGATTAGCGAAAAAAGAGCCGCTACAAAAAGGTTGTGCACAACCAGCCCCGCCCATCCCCTAGCATTGAACCTAGCATTAGTACATAAATAACTTTATATACTGTGTGTGAATGGTTATCTCTTGTGGAAAGTTATTTTAGTTTTTTGAAATATTTTTTTCTTTTAATAAGTTTTAGACCATAGAAAACTAAAAATCACACAGGAAATAAGGGTTTGAGGTTTTATTGTTTTTTAGTTGTGAAGTAAGATTAGTAAAAACAGGGCCACCATGGGAAGGCCAGCCACCATGGGAAGGTTGTGTACAGCCAGCCACCAACCCTTTAGCATTAATCCTGGCCCCTAATATTCTTCACTTTGCTGCGCAAACAGAAGGATATTAGATTCAACCCTCCACTCCCATTCCTTGGAATGGCTCTGAGTTACTGATCTTGCTTATTTTTACTTTGACAAATTGTTTACTTCAATACTAGGATATATATATATATATATATATATATATATATATATATATATATATATATATATATATATATATATATATGTATATATATTTATATTTATATATATATAAATTTATATATATATATATATATATATATATATATATATATATATATATATATATATATATGTATATATATTTATATTTATATTTATATATATATAAATTTATATATATATATATATATATATATATATATATATATATATATATATATATATATATATATATATATATATATATATATATATGGATATATATATATATATATATAGATATGTATATATGTATATGTATATATATATGTATATAAGATATATATATATATATATATTTATATATATATATTAGCTTTTGATGGGTAAGATTAGACTTGATGAAACTTGTATGTTTAAAATCAGCATTAAAATACGATTCTTTTGATGTAGATATTGGTATCGAATTTCCATTTTTTAAAGCTTTGGGTAATGTTGAGCCGGGTCGATTCTTGCTACAGTTCGTTGCCACGAACTGTTTGATGTCATGACGTCACTTCTTATTCATGTCATAACGTTGTCACAGGTTCGTGACAACCTTGACGTAGAGTGCCGCGTCATACTATTATTTTCAAAACTCTGATCTAGATGATTCCAACTTCCAATCCCCCTATGAAGGAAAGAAAACATCGATCGAGTCAAAACAATCAATGGAATATTAATCTCTCCATAAGATTGAGTTTCATAATTGTACATCATGATTCTGAAATTAACTAAACTGTCAAAACATGAACAATTTGTACCATGATGTAGCATAAAAAAAAACAGTAAAGTATATAACTCTCCTAGTCTAAAGGCTGGTAGTATCTTTATTCGCTCGTAGACGTTCCAGACTGAATCTCAGGGCTGCAGGCCAACCATCAAACGAACTACATTATTTTGAAGAACTCGAATGGGCCGGACAATGGAAGGAAATGTACCAAGCCTAACGCTACAACAATAAAAAATATATTCATGGACAAGAGGAAAAAAAGGTGTCATAGGACATTTGTAGAGAAAAATACTAAAGTCTTCTCGTTTTACCTAGGTTACAAGACAAAACTTTACTCACAGATTGCGCATTAAATTTGAATGACAAAATCTCATCAATATAAACCCCTAGGTATTTAATTGATAAAGCACGCTTTGAAATTCCAATGTGTTACAATTTCAATTTCAATGTGTTACAATCCAAGGATAATAGATGCCTTATTTCCTTTTTTATTTTGATATTGTTACTTTGATACTAGTTTTGATACCTTGGTGAAGTTTTGATGTTGAAAAGAAAGTCTAATTTTGAAATAAGTAATTGTTAAAAACTTGAAACTTTTGGCAATAAAAAAAATACAAAAACTAATTTAAAAAACATTTTTCCAAAAAAGAAGTTTTTCAAAGTAAAGTAAAGGCTATTTTAGACTTCAGATCAGCAGATCCACACCTGCTAAAATTCAAAATCAAAACGACAAGAAATTAGCAGTTAAAAAATAAATGATGGCCAAAACGAACAGAAATTAATGAAAAAATCAGCAAAATATATAACAAATAATAATATAAATGAATAAGAAAATCATGAAGCAATTAGTGCTTACGTTGAATATACAAATCAACCTTAAAACAAAAAAAAATATTTTACTATTGAACTTTAAAATGAAACCCAAAACGAACAGAAATTAAAAAAAAACAGTCCATGCAAACAAACATTCAAAGTTTTATTAATAATAAAAACGAGTAAATAAATCTTAAATTGAATATACAAATCAAGGTTGAAACGAATAAAAATTCCTTCGAACAAGAGTTTGAATATTTCTTATCAAACAGATCGTGGTAACAAACTGTAGTAAGGAGCGACCCGGCTGAATAGTAACCGACACTCTAAAAAACGGAATTTTGATACCAATAGTTACATCAAAAGAATCGAATTTTACTGCTGATTTTAAATATATAAGTTTCATCAAAATTTACCTTATTTTAGAAAATAGGAGGAAACACCCCCTAAAAGTCATACAATCTTAACGAAAATCACACCATCAGATTCAACGTATTAGAGAACCTTATTGTAGAATTTTGAAGCACCTATCTACAAATCGCATTTTTTTTTTGCCAGAAGAGAGGTCACGGATGCATGTTTATTTGTTTTTTTTCCCAGGTGTGATCGTATCAACTGAGTGGTCCTAGAATTTGGGGAGAGGGCTCATCACCCCCATGATAGATAAAGTAAATATGGAGGAGTAAGAATAAATAAAAATCACAAAGAGAAAATCAAATATACACAGAAAATGAACATAAGGGACTTATAAGGCGGTGGTGAGGGGATAGGCGTGCGGAATTTGTACTGCAGAGTTTTTTGTGTAGAATCTCCAACTTTAAAAAGGCAATTAGAACTTTTAATATTTTAGGAATGTTTTTATTAGTAAGAGATATACGTAAATTATAAATTGACGCGGCAGGTGGCCGGTTTCTATATATGGGTTCTCACTGTCCCTTGTGTTCTAACCGCAGACAATTTGCTGTCTTTTCGTATTGCAGTTTTTTCAAAGATATTTGGTTATTAAAGCAAGTCCAATTTCTAACAATGATATCTACTAAGCTTCAAAGTTTCGTCTTCTTTTTTAAGGTTTTTGAATTCTTGTAATCCTTTGTTTTTTGTTTTTTTTTGTCTTGTGTTTTTTATTTTTTTTTAGGTGTTTAAATTTTTTTCAGGTTTTCTGTGTCTTTTCTTCTTTTTTTTAGTTTTCTTTTTCTTCTTTATTTTTATTTTCCTTTTTTTATTGTAAAACGTGTAACGGACAGACGAACAACACATTTTGATTTACATAGATATATATATACATTTTTTTTTCATAGAATAACCTTGACTTGCAACAACCAAATACACGGATGCCCTGCCACTGTAGCACTGGAAGAACTCGAGACCCATCTTTTGGAATGTAGCTTCAATCCTAAGAGACTTGTTAGTTGTAGCTCTGGATGTGGAATTACAATAAGCTTTGGTGAGCATGCAAACCATAATTGTGCGCAAAGTCTGAGGCTCGAGATGAAAGAGACATTGGAAAGAATTGAAAAAGCAAATGAAGACAAAATATCAAAGATACTTGGATTGGAATTGGAATTAATTCTAGTTCAAAAATTGGAAAGAGTCGAAAAAGAAAATAAAAACAAAATGTCTAAGATGCTTGGTATTAATGGTCGAAAAAGCAAATGAAGAACAAATGTCAAAGATACATAGTATTCATGCTAATCTAGTTGAAAAACTGCAAAGAGTCAAAAACGAAACCGAAGAGTCGAAAAAGGAAATGAAGACAAAATGTTAATGATTAAATCGAAATTGGAACTCCTTGAGGCGGAAATGGCAAAATTTCGACTATCAAAGTCAAATTAACTTCATGTAGAGAGTGCTACACAAAAACAGGTAAATACAAATTTTGAAATATAGTTGATATTTATCTTTGAGAAGCGACCTTGGTTATTTTACTTTCTTCAGTTCCTAGTATAATAACAACTTGGCGACTGTCCACTTTTTTAGTTATTCGTAAATTATACAACAGTTACGTTTTCAGTATTTGTTTTTTTCTGAAGAAATTCCCAACTCCTTGGACTGGTGGCTTGAGTTTGAGAACAGTTAGATAGATCCTAAATCGAATAGATTCTAGGAGTTCATTTAGTAGCCTAATCTGTATAAGCATAAGACAGATGTTCAGCAAACCCTTCAAATTTTGCCACAAAAAATTTTTAGCCAGGAAACGGTAGCTGTACTTTTTCTATTTTCCAAAGAGGAGCAATAAAGTGTTTTTTTTTTACAGCTGCATCTCTGCTGATATGTGTATAAACAATGAAGAGAAAATATACCATTTGAATCTTGTAAAAGAGACAATTCTCTCTTGCACTGATAAATTGTCGCTAGTGCATGTCGTGGGTCTACAAGGGGCCCTATTGTCTAACTTTTGTTCCCCGATGTATTTTACTTCTATTACAATCGGCAAGGACAAAAGTAAGGAGAAAAATGCTAAGGCCTTATTTTTTTAGGAATTTAATGATTTCTTCAAAACTTCAGAAGCCAGAAGACATGGAACAGCAAGATAAATTAAAAAAGAGGCGGAAAAACGAATTAAAAAGGCTAAAAAGAAGACATATTCAAACGTACTATAAGGTCCAAAATGTTCCCGTAATCGGACGAATCCCATCCAAAGAGAGTATAAACAATGAAGAGAAAAGAGACCATTTGAATCTTGTAAAAGAGACAATTCTCTCTTGCACTGATAAATTGTCGCTAGTGAATGTCGTGGGTCTACAAGGGGCCCTATTGTCTAACTTCTGTTCCCCGATGTATTTTACTTCTATTACAATCGGCAAGGACAAAAGAAAGGAGAAAAATGCAAAGGCCTTATTTTTTATAGGAATTTAATGATTTCTTCAAAACTGCAGAAGCCAGAAATAGAGCCAGAAGACATGGAACAGCAAGATAAATTAAAAAGGAGGCGGAAAAACGAATTAAAAAGGATAAAAAGAAGATATATTCAAACGTGCTATAAGGTCAAAAATGTTCCTGTAATCAGACGAATCTCATCCAAAGAGAGCATAAACAATGAAGAGAAAAGAGACCATTTGAATCTTGTAAAAGAGAAAATTCTCTCTTGCACTGATAAATTGTCGCTAGTGAATGTCGTGGGTCTACAAGGGGCCCTGTTATCTAACTTTTGTTCCACGATGTATTTTACTTCTATTACAATCGGTAAGGACAAAAGTAAGGAGAAAAATGCTAAGGCCTTATTTTTTTAGGAATTTAATGATTTCTTCAAAACTGCAGAAGCCAGAAATAGAGCCAGAAGACATGGAACAGCAAGATAAATTAAAAAGGAGGCAGAAAAACGAATTAAAAAGGCTAAAAAGAAGATATATTCAAACGTGCTATAAGGTCAAAAATGTTCCCGTAATCGGACGAATCTCATCCAAAGAGAGTATAAACAATGAAGAGAAAAGAGACCATTTGAATCTTGTAAAAGAGACAATTCTCTCTTGCACTGATAAATTGTCGCTAGTGAATGTCGTGGGTCTACAAGGGGCCCTATTATCTAACTTTTGTTCCCCGATGTATTTTACTTCTATTACAATCGGCAAGGACAAAAGTAAGGAGAAAAATGCTAAGGCCTTATTTTTCTAGGAATTTAATGATTTCTTCAAAACAGCAGAAGCCAGAAGACATGGAACAGCAAGATAAATTAAAAAGGAGGCGGAAAAACGAATTAAAAAGGCTAAAAAGACGACATATTCAAACGTGCTGTAAGGTCAAAAATGTTCCCGTAATCGGATGAATCTCATCCAAAGAGAGTACAAACATTGAAGAGAAAAGAGACCATTTGAATCTTGTAAAAGAGACAATTCTCTCTTGCACTGATAAATTGTCGCTAGTGAATGTCGTGGGCCTACAAGGGGCCCTATTGTCTAATTTTTGTTCCCCGATGTATTTTACTTCTATTACAATCGGCAAGGACAAAAGTAAGGAGAAAAATGCTAAGGCCTTTTTTTTAAATTTAATGATTTCTTCAAAACTGCAGAAGCCAGAAATAGAGCCAGAAGACATGGAACAGCAAGATAAATTAAAAAGGAGGCGGAAAAACGAATTAAAAAGGCTAAAAAGAAGACATATTCAAACGTGCTATAAGGCCAAAAATGTTCCCGTAATCGGACGAATCTCATCCAAAGAGAGTATAAACAATGAAGAGAAAAGAGACCATTTGAATCTTGTAAAAGAGACAATTCTCTCTTCCACTGATAAATTGTCGCTAGTGAATGTCGTGGGTCTAAAGGGGCCCTATTGTCTAACTTTTGTTCCCCGATGTATTTTACTTCTATTACAATCGGCAAGGACAAAAGTAAGGAGAAAAATGCTAAGGCCTTATTTTTTTAGGAATTTAATGATTTCTTCAAACCTGCAGAAGCCAGAAATAGAGCCAGAAGACAATGAACAGCAAGATAAATTAAAAAGGAGGCGGAAAAACGAATTAAAAAGGCTAAAAAGAAGACATATTCAAAGGTGCTATAAGGTCAAAAATGTTCCCGTAATCGGACGAATCTCATCCAAAGAGAGTATAAACAATGAAGAGAAAAGAGACCATTTGAAACTTGTAAAAGAGACAATTCTCTCTTGCACTGATAAATTGTCGCTAGTGAATGTCGTGGGTCTACAAGGGGCCCTATTGTCTAACTTTTGTTCCCCGATGTATTTTACTTCTATTACAATCGGCAAGGACAAAAGTAAGGAGAAAAATGCTAAGGCCTTATTTTTTTAGGAATTTAATGATTTCTTCAATACTGCAGAAGCCAGAAATAGAGCCAGAAGACATGGAACAGCAAGATAAATTAAAAAGGAAGCGGAAAAACGAATTAAAAAGTCTAAAAAGTGTAAACAGCGGAAGCGGAAAAGCGGAAGTGGGATTTTCCGTGTTTCTGTCAAATATTCATATTCTGGTTAAACTATTAATATTTCAAATTCTAAGTAAACTGATTATTTAGGGATGTCAGTTTCCTGTACCATGTTCCGTGTTTTATAAAATATAAGTTAGAGTTGCAAATTAGCCGAGTCAGTCGAGATTCGGATTCTGTCCTCAACGGTGTATTATATGTATAAATAAACATTTTTATTACACTTTATGAGAGTTAGAGATACTAGATATCCTCCACCGGTTGAACCCTATACTGTAGGCCAACGCTACCGTAAAGTTCTAAAGAAGAGAACGCAGAGAGAGAAGAGGAGAAGAGGAGCCTTTACAAAGTGGTGGCAGCGGTTTTCGCCGGAGAGGATTAGAGTTATTATCATCCTCTAGATTCCCATCGCAAGTTTCTTTACCTTCCAATTTTGGTAAAATTCATCTTTATCAGCTGTGATTGTGCTGAATTGTGGCGTAGAGACTATCCACTGAAAGCTGTTTTGGTTCGTGCACAATTGTGTTATTGATATATGCTAAGAAACTTTTCATCATTTGACTTCGGAAGTAAAGAATTGTTGCTGTTTGCATCGTCAAAGATTCCAGTTTCAAGTTCCAGGTTCTCGCTCCAGATTCTAGTTTTAGAAAAAGAAGTGAAGGACGTGAAGGGCAATTTACGATTGTAAGTCATGCATTTTAAGTTCTCACGCGAGTAGGAAATCTGTTAGGAGTGTTTAGTAACGATTTTGCCTTGTTTTTGCAGCTTTGACTTAATTTCTTTTAATTACTTTTCTTTTGAAATGAGCGCAATTCTAATTTTAGATCCTTCAGACCCTGAATTTGATAGAGATATTGCTTCATCCTTTTTGAACGAAATAAAAAGTAATGGTTTAAAACCCCCTTTGAATTTGGATTCTTCAAGTCGGGATTATAATCCCACTTCAGTCATAAAATTTTTGACAACTTTGGGTAATTTAATGGCCAAAGAAAGTGCCAGTGTAATTATGGGAGATATTTCGGGGAATAATATAACTGATACACCTATCGAGAGTAACGGCAACAAGGATAATATGAATCAAAGAGTAATTGGGTCAGTAATGGATCCCCTGGGAAATATTCCAGTTCTAGACAATGCAAAATTTATAAAACCTTTTTTTAGCCAATTGAGGAGGGGTAAATCGCTGCTTGGCTGGTCCGACTCGCAAGTAATAGATGCAGTACCGCTTAGAGTAACAGGGCCACTACTTAATTTCTTTGAAGATAGAGATTCCTCAAATATTAGAAATTTAGAGGAACTTTAAAAAGAAATGACACAGGCGTACCTACCAGGAAAGACAGCTGGAAATAAATTTAGAAATTTAGCTGAATTGAGGCAATCATCCAGGGAAACAGTATCTCAGTTTTATAAGCGGGTGGAGATTGCCACAAAATCGTATCGATCAGGATATGTCGGTTTAGTAGGCTTTTCCAATAGTCTAGGCCTGGATTGTTTTATTGAAGGTTCGAGGATAAACATTAAGAGATATTTATTAGAACACCAGGATGATTATGATTCTCTTTCTGAAGCGTATAAAGTAGCGCAGCGTTTTGAAGAAATTGAGAATGCACTTGGTGAAGAGCAGGAATTTTTATCAGCAGCCGTAGATACTAAATTTGGTTGGACAGGACAGAATGAAGGACTCCGTCAGAACTGACCTGACGAAAAACGTGACCAGGGGAGGGGGGAATCTTTTAGTTCAAGGGGGAGAGGTCAGAATAGGAATATAGGTAGAAATTTTAGTGAAACAAATTATAATAGGAACTCAGATTTCAGTAAGACCTATGGTGATGTGCCCTTTCGAGAGAGAGGTGAGGGTCCTACCAATAGGAGATGCTACAAGTGTCAGAGCTTCAGTCATTTAGTGGCTGAATGCCCAAACAGAGTATGTTACAGTTGTGGAAACAAGGGCCATTCTGCCAATTTTTGTTATAAGCGGAACAATAACTATCAGAGGGGTGCCTGTTTTGTGTGTGGGAGTTGGGATCATAAAGCCAATTCTTGTATGAATCGTTTTCAAGCGCAATCGTCTGGAGATTCTGGGAAGCCGGAAACGTTACAGGAAAACTAGAAGGCCAGATTGAACAGAAGGGGGTGATATCTGGCAAAGTTGAATACCCCCCTCATTGTGAATATTTTTGTTATATGGGATTAGGAGAAACGGATTACCCTATTATGAAAAAAGTTATTTTGAATGGCATTGAGTGTCAAGCCTTTGTAGACCCCGGTTGTCATAAATCTTTGTTAGATGAACGAATTTTTGAAGCACTTGACAAACGAAAGGTGAAAACTGAGCCATCCTTGGCTAAAATAAAACCCATTGGTAGAGATTCAAAGGTAATCCTTATTTCAGTAAAAGTAGTTTCAGATGTTACAATTTTTGAAGGAAATAATTCTCGGAAAGTTTCTTGGGAATTTTTGGTGGTTCCTGGCTTAGGATTTGATATTATTCTTGGATGGGATATACTCTGAGAAATAGGCTCAAATCTTGATTTCCAGACCAATACATTGACCTTTTCGAGTGGTGAGGAAAATAAGGCGATTAGTCTGTCTTTTTCTGGAAGTATTGTAATGCCCAAGAAAACAGTTGTAGAACCATTTTCAATAAAAGCAGTAGAAGTACTTTGTAGGTCGAAAGAAGGGTTGCGTTTACCTGATGGAATGACGGTCGTTACAGAACCTGCGAATAAGTCTCTTGAATTTTTTTATGCTGCCTCTGTGAAAGTTGTAGAGGATAAAAGCATAATTTTTATTTTTAATAATAGTGAATGACCTTTAAAGTTACAAAGACGAGAGGTAATTGGTAGTTTTATTGAAGTGGCCGATGATGAAATTTCAGCATACAAAGCTGAAATTGTAAACAGTAAGGGTAGGGTTGATGAATTGAAGGATAGGAAAAATATGGAAAATCACCCTTCGACGGACGCGCGATTCATAGATAAATTTGACCTAGTGCATTTAAATCGAAAACCTGAGTTGTGTGAAAAATTGAAAGCTATGCTTATAAAGTGTAAAACCATATTTTCGGTCCATGCATATGATATAGGTCAGAATAGTCTGATGGAGTTTAAAGTAGATATTGACAAAAGCGCACCGCCACCTAAACCTAAGTCCTTTAATTTACCACTTAAAATGCAGGAGGTTCTGCAACAACATATTTATGCTATGACAAAAGCAGGTATTATAAAACCCGGTAGAAGTGAATATTGTTGCCCTCTATTTGTTATTGCAAAAATCTCAGAGGGAAAAATACCCCATAAGCATGAGTGGACTATGGAAAATACGAGGGTTATCTATGATTGTCGGGAAATTAATAAACTAGTCAAAGACAGTGCTTGGCCTATTAGGAGGATCCAGGATGTGCTGAACCAACTTAGTTCAAAGAGGAATTTTAGCATTCTTGATTTAAAACATGCCTTTTTCAATGTACCATTGGCAGAGGAAAGCCAACAGTATTACTCGTTTAGCGGACCGGATGGTGTACAATATGTGTATCGTAAACTACCCCAAGGTAGCAATGTGAGCCCTAAAGCGTTTTGTCAATGGGCTTCAGTTTTATTTCAGTCAGAGATTTTTTATTCTATTATTTCGATGTACATTGATGATTTGGTTGTGGCATCCAAGGGAGACGAATGTGAGCATCTTCGGGATTTAGAAAAGGTCTTTTCCAGATTATTGGAGTGTGATGTGAAGATAGGAATAAAGAAATGCAAGTTCTTTGTAGAGAATTTTGAACTGCTAGGTTTCTCTGTTTCTTCTCGAGGAATTTCACCCTTGGCTAATAAGCTTGACAGTATCCAAAAGATAAGCAGACCTCGTAATGTCAGTGAGTTACGTAGCTTTATTGGCTTGGTCAACTGGTATAGAATATTTGACTTGAATTTCGGAGAGTTAATTTACCCTTTAAATAAGCTTTTGAGGAAAGGAATTCCATTTGGATGGGGCCCTGATCAGGAAGAAAGCTTTTTAAAGCTAAAACGAGAATTGAGCAATCCAGAAACAATATTTTTGTCATTCCCGGACTACTCAAAAGTCTTTTATATTGCAGTCGACACAAGTTCAATTGCTTGCGGAGCATTACTCATGCAAAAAGATGGTCTTGGTCGATTTAGACTAGTATCAACTTTCAGTAAAGTTCTTTCTTTAAACTTTGGAAAAATGGATAACATGTCAAGAGAATTGTATGGTGTTGTCCAAGCAGTTAAGTGCTTTGAGTATTATATTTGGGGTAGAGAGACACATCTCTTAGTCGATTGTAAAGCTTTAACTTACTTAAGGAGGTGTAAAGATCACTCCTCTAAGCTATATAGAATAGATTTAATCTTAGACAACGAGTTATTCCATTGGTCACATTTGCCTGGAAAGTATCACCCTGCAGATTTACTAACCCGTCCTGAGATAGTTGAAGAATGTCGCCCACTAAATTTCACAGAAGAAGAAGCAGAATTCGTAGCAGCTGGTGCTGGCGTTGAAATAGACTATTTAGGGTTGGAATTGCCAGAGGTAGCAAAACTTCAAAGAAAAGACCCCGAATTACAAAAAGTCATCAAGTACCTTGAATCTATGACTGATAATTTATTAGGCACTGACGTAGTGAGGCGTTGTGTCGAGAGAGATGAGGCTGGTGAAGGGGCGGACTGCAGTCGACCGAGGCACCAGGAGTTAGCGGCTGACATGGCGGAAAGGAGTTCCGTACATGGGATATTAACAGCGGATAGGGCGGAAAAAAGTTCCGTACCTGAGGAGTCAGCGGCTGACATGGCGGAAAGGAGTTCCGTACATGGGATATTAACAGCCGATAGGGCGGAAAAGAGTTCCGTACCTGAGGAGTTAGCGGCAGACATGGCGGAAAGGAGTTCCGTACATGGGATATTCAGCCGATAGGGCGGAAAAGAGTTCCGTACCTGAGGAGTTAGCGGCTGACATGGCGGAAAGGAGTTCCGTACATGGGATATTAACAGTCGATAGGGCGGAAAAGAGTTCCGTGCCTGGGAAAATAATAGATAATAATTTCGCGTCTTGGCTGTTAAATATTTTTGACGGTCTTTTTCTAAATGAAGGTGTTCTTTGTTGTTATCCGTTAGGAGGTGTTGGTAAGGACAATGGGATCCCTAGAACAGCTAAATTAGTTCTGCCAGGTGTCCTAGTAGACTCGGCAATAAAACTGGCTCATGATCACTTACTCATTGGTGGTCACATGTCTATGGAGAAGACATTAGACCGAGTGAGCCGTACCTTTATATTTGAGAGAATGAACACAAAAGTTCGAAGATATTGCGAAAACTGTAATTTGTGCTTGCGTAGAAATAAAATGCATCAGAATATCAAACCTATGTTAGGAAATAATGAAGAGCCAAAATACCCATTCCGTGTGTTTTCGGTAGACTCTGCTGGTCCCATGGGGGGGTGCAGTAGGTGGACCTACTGAAAACGGAAATTTTCATATTCTAGTTGGAGTTGACCATTTTTCGAAATTTTGTAACCTGAAAGCCGTACCAAGAATTACAGCGGAGACTATGTGTAACTTCCTTTGCGAGTCAGTGATAGCATACTTTGGTCTTTTTGAAGTTTTGATCACTGATTCCCATCAGTCTTTCCGTTCAAATCTCATTTCACAGATGTGTGCAAAATTGAAAATTAAGCATCATTTTTCGTCGAGTTATAATCCTCAGTCAAATGGGTTACGTGAGAACCGTGTCAAGGTAGCGAAAGCTTATTTTCCGGATCCTCCCAATTCTTGGGATTCTTATTTGCCTTTTGTTCAGAATGTACTGAATTCTACTATTTCTTCCACAACTAAATATTCACCACATCACATAGTTTTTGGTAGGCAGCCTCTTTCATTTTTAGATATTCTATTGTCACTGCCTTCAATTGATTATTTTGATAGTTATGAGGATTATATGATTAATCTAGTTAGAAATTTGTTCACGATATAGGATTTGTGATGAAAATAGGAAAACAGAAAAAATCTCAAAGAGCACAATATAATAAAAATGCTGTAGAATTACCAGTTTTGAGAGAAGGGGACTTAGTTTATGTCCAAGATAAAGCTCAGAATCCAAAGGAAATCAAGGGTTTAAAGCTTAAATTTCGTGGACCCTATATAATTTTAAAAATATTAAAAGATTCCCTATTCCTGGTACAAGAACTTTCGGGGAAATTTGTAAGAAGAACAGTAAATGGTCGTCTAATAAAGCCTGTAAAGGATTCAGAAACTTTCTTACGTTTGAATCCTATGTTTCAAGAGAAAATAGATATGATTAAAAACCCTAATAGTGTCGCTAGTAGATTAAAATTTAAAGACAAAGAACAAAGTAGCAATGGTTATAGCTTACGTCAAAGTCCGGTTCAGAAACTTTTGGTAGTTCAAAATTGTCTTGACCAACCAATAATAACAAGTACATTAATGTCAGAGGAATCAAAAATGGTAGAATTAGAGTTAGAGAATCGTGGACTTAGTAGAGTTGATTCAAGATCATCTGTATACCAGCGTCCAGTGGAGACTCCAGCAGTAACTTCTGTGATAAGGGAGGATAGCTCCATTTCTAGTGAACAACAGAAGATTCAAATAGAGCATAGTCAGGCTAGTTTAGAGTTAGATAAAAGGGAGATAGAGGTTGAAGTAGGATCGAGTGGAGAGTCAAGTAGTTTTAGGAGAAGTAACAGGAAAAGAAGCAATAAGCCTCCAGGCTATTATAAAGAGTACTAAGAGATAAATAGAGTAGGGCTTATATAGAGACTAGTAAGGGATTGATATAGACAGGTAGATAGAGGGAAGGATGTAGATAGAATTCGTGATGATTAATAAGACAGAAGAAACACTTCCTTTCAAATAGGAATAATAGAAAAATAAATGTGGTGAACGAAATCATTGTAGCGACTTTTCTCAAACGGCGTATTAACTTCATTTTGATATATTATGAATAGTAAAAGAACTGAATAATTTTTGGAAAATAAAAAAATTAAGGCTTTGGTAAAAATCTTCAAGTTGATCTTCATGAAGACAAACACAAGGTTTTTTTTGTTACGTTCAAATGTTTTTCTACGAATTTTTTCTACTAGGTGTAGTTATGCAAATTTAATGCGAACTTAGCGTGACAATATAAAGTGCGATGAAAGTTAAAAAAGTCAATTGGAACAATATTTTCTTGCGTCTTATTGCTCAGTTTTAGTATCAGTAGTTTAATTTGTGTGTGTTCTTATTAAGTGTACCTTTGTTTGAGGATCGAAAATCATATTTATTTTTTTTTGAAAAAAAAATGATTTTGAAAACCCGGGGGGAAATCTGTAAACAGCGGAAGCGGAAAAGCGGAAGTGGGATTTTCCGTGTTTCTGTCAAATATTCATATTCTGGTTAAACTATTAATATTTCAAATTCTAAGTAAACTGATTATTTAGGGATGTCAGTTTCCTATACCATGTTCCGTGTTTTATAAAATATAAGTTAGAGTTGCAAATTAGCCGAGTCAGTCGAGATTCGGATTCTGTCCTCAACGTTGTATTATATGTATAAATAAACATTTTTATTACACTTTATGAGAGTTAGAGATACTAGATATCCTCCACCGGTCGAACCCTATACTGTAGGCCAACGCTACCGTAATGTTCTAAAGAAGAGAACGCAGAGAGAGAAGAGGAGAAGAGGAGCCTTTACAAAAGAAGACATATTCAAACGTGCTATAAGGTCAAAAATGTTCCCGTAATCGGACGAATCTCATCCAAAGAGAGTATAAACAATGAAGAGAAAAGAGACCATTTGAATCTTGTAAAAGAGACAATTCTCTCTTGCACTGATAAATTGTCGCTAGTGAATGTCGTGGGTCTACAAGGGGCCCTATTGTCTAACTTTTGTTCCCCGATGTATTTTACTTCTATTACAATCGGCAAGGACAAAAGTAAGGAGAAAAATACCAAGGCCTTATTTTTTTAGGAGTTTATCGATTTCTTCAAAACTGCAGAAGCCAGAAATAGAGCCAGAAGACATGGAACAGCAAGATAAATTGAAAAAGGAGGCGGAAAAACGAATTAAAAAGGCTAAAAAGAAGACATATTCAAACGTGCTATAAGGTCAAAAATGTTCCCGTAATCGGACGAATCTCATCCAAAGAGAGTATAAACAATGAAGAGAAAAGAGACCATTTAAATCTTGTAAAAGAGACAATTCTCTCTTGAACTGATAAAATGTCACTAGTGAATGTCGTGGGTCTACAAGGGGCCCTATTGTCTAACTTTTGTTCCCCGATGTATTTTACTTCTATTACAATCGGCAAGGACAAAAGTAAGGAGAAAAATGCTAAGGCCTTATTTTTTAGGAATTTAATGACTTCTTCAAAACTGCAGAAGCCAGAAGACATGGAACAGCAAGATAAATTAAAAAGGAGGCGAAAAAACGAATTAAGAAGGCTAAAAAGAAGACATATTCAAACGTGCTATAAGGTCAAAAATGTTCCCGTAATCGGACGAATGTCATCCAAAGAGAGTATAAACAATGAAGAGAAAAGAGACCATTTGAATCTTGTAAAAGAGACAATTTTCTCTTGCACTGATAAATTATCGCTAGTGAATGTCGTGGGTCTACAAGGGGCCATATTGTCTAACTTTTGTTCCCCGATGTATTTTACTTCTATTACAATCGGCAAGGACAAAAGTAAGGAGAAAAATGCTAAGGCCTTATTTTTTTAGGAATTTAATGATTTGTTCAAAACTGCAGAAACCAGAAATAGAGCCAGATGACATGGAACAGCAAGATAAATTAAAAAGGAGGCGGAAAAACGAACTAAAAAGGCTAAAAAGAAGACATATTCAAACGTGCTATAAGGTCAAAAATGTTCCCGTAATCGGACGAATCTCATCCAAAGAGAGTATAAACAATGAAGAGAAAAGAGACCATTTGAATCTTGTAAAAGAGACAATTCTCTCTTGCACTGATAAATTGTCGCTAGTGAATGTCGTGGGTCTACAAGGGGCCCTATTGTCTAACTTTTGTTCCCCGATGTATTTTACTTCTATTACAATCGGCAAGGACAAAAGTAAGGAGAAAAATGCTAAGGCCTTATTTTTTTAGGAATTTATCGATTCCTTCAAAACTGCAGAAGCCTAGAAATAGGGCCTTATTTTTTTAGGAATTTAATGATTTGTTCAAAACTGCAGAAACCAGAAATAGAGCCAGAAGACATAGAACAGCAAGATAAATTAAAAAGGAGGCGGAAAAACGAATTAAAAAGGCTAAAAAGAAGACATATTCAAACGTGCTATAAGGTCAAAAATGTTCCCGTAATCGGACG
>NW_027062901.1:0-70718 GCF_032884065.1 Artemia franciscana
AAGTAGGCATCAAATCGATGGCTGTTTTGAACAGACGCACTAAATTATTATTTTCGTGGAAAAGATGTTGTAATTGGGAAACGATTGTCCTTTCAATGTTGGGAGAAATTTCGCAACGTGCATTCAATTCAGAATTTCTATCACTGATGAAGTACAATTGTAAAAATTTATGATTCTCGCCTGAGAATGGTAGAAGAGACCCTGCTCTATGATAAATTTGCCCTTTTACTTTGAAAGTAGACATTTTTATTGGTTTTTACCTTTTTTAGCTTTTTATCTTTTTTATTTTTTTTATTTTTATTTTTAATTTTATTAGTATTCTTTTTCTCTTCTATTTTTCATTTTTCCTTTTTTTTAGTTTTTTTTAGTTTTTAGTTTTTTAAGTTTTTTCCTTTTTTTAGTTTCTTTAGTTTTTTTAGTTTTTCGGCTTTTTTATTTTTTTATTAGTTTTTAGTTTTTTTGTAGTTTTTGCCTTTTTTTAGTTTTTTCAGTTTTTTTTTTAGTTTTTAGTTTTTTACCTTTTTTAGCCTAACCAGGATTTGAACCTGGGACCTTCATTCTCCGTTCTGACACCCTCTCTCACCGAGTGACTACTCCAGCATGTTCATTTTGGTGTTTTAAATGGTATATTATTAACCAAATTAATGTGTTTTACAATATACTAAGCATCGTCATAACAAAAATGACGGCAACTAATTTCATGACGTCAGCCGAAACATGACGTCACCTGATCCACAGATCCACAGACCCACAGACAGACAGACAACTTATTTTTATATATATAGATATATATATATATATATATATATATATATATATATATATATATATATTTATATATATATATATATATATATATATATATATATATATATATATATATATATATATATATATATATATATATATATATATATATATATATATATATACTAGCTGTTGGGGTGGCGCTTCACGCCACCCCAACACCTAGTTGGTGGGGCGCTTCACGCCCCCCCAAGCCCCCCCGCGCGTGTAAGTCGTCACGCGCCATATTAGTTACGCGCATTTGTAAGTTGTGTCCCTGTGTCCCACCTGTGAATATAGATAGATTTATATATGTATTTCAAACTACGTAAAAATTGCGAATATACAACATTCTTGGCTTTCCCATTGTCTGTGGATATACAAAGCCGTATGTACTAATAATGACGTCATATGCAAACGCTCTATTTACAAACAAACAAACATGCATACACACAACTCGTTTTTATATAGATAGGTAGATAGATAGATACAATACAAATTAACTGCGTAAAACTTGCGAATATACAACATTCTTCGCTGTTCAATTGTCGCTGCATATAAATAGATTGTCAGGTTTACCGACCCTCGAACATGCAACGTACAATTGTCCATGGGAAAAACAGTCAGTATTAAGATCTATACAACATTTTTCTAATGATTGACCTTGAGCTTTGTTAATGGTGATTGGAAATGCTAATCGAATTGGGAATTGCAATCTTTTAAATTGAAAAGGCAGATCCGTTGGAATCATGGGAATGCGAGGAATAAGAACAGCCTCACCCTCAAAAGGCCCTGTCAAGATTGTGGCCTCTATTAGGTTTTCCATTGTTTTTTTTTACGGCAAGTCGCGTGCCATTGCAAAGCTTTGGTGGGTTGATATTTCTTAAAAGTATTATTGGTACGCCTATTTTTAGTTGTAGCACGTGTGGTGGAAACCCTGAAGGATCTATGGAATTTAAAAATTCAGATGGATAATTAACCGCTTCATTTGGTTCCAAAACTGTGTCGACTGACTTGTAAAGGACTGCCTGGTCTCGAATCTTGGTCAAAACAATATTGTTGATTTCGTGGACGTCTATATTTTTGGGTGCGAGAATCACTCTTTCACTTAGCCATTTATTATTTTTATAATTTTTTAGAATATTCGGAAATACTTTTTCAATCAATTCATTTTTGGACGTCACTAAATTACAGAAATCAGCAGGTAGTTGTATACGTCCTGAAATTGAGTCTACTTGGGAGCTTTCTGTTTCCAATTGCCAGCAATTGATCTGAAAATGTTTGACCAGAGTCTTGCGAATATACAACATTCTTGGCTTTCCCATCGTCTGTGCATATACAAAGCCGTATGTACTAATAATGACGTCATATGCAAACGCTCTTTTTACAATCAAACAAACATGCATACACACAACTCGTTTTTATATAGATAGATAGATAGATAGATAGAAACAATACAAATTAACTGCGTAAAACTTGCGAATATACAACATTCTTCGCTTTTTTATATAGATAGATAGATAGATAGATAGATACAATACAAATTAACTGCGTAAAACTTGCGAATATACAACATTCTTCGCTGTCCAATTGTCGCTGCATATAAATAGATTGTCAGGTTTACCGACCCTCGAACATGCAACGTACAATTGTCCATGGGAAAAACAATCAGTATTAAGATCTATACCACATTTTTCTAATGATTGACCTTGAGCTTTGTTAATGGTGATTTCAAATGCTAATCGAATTGGGAATTGCAATCTTTTAAATTGAAAAGGCAGATCCGTTGGAATCATGGGAATGCGAGGAATAAGAACAGCCTCACCCTCAAAAGGCCCTGTCAAGATTGTGGCCTCTATTAGGTTTTCCATTGTTTTTTTTTACGGCAAGTCGCGTGCCATTGCAAAGCTTTGGTGGGTTGATATTTCTTAAAAGTATTATTGGTACGCCTATTTTTAGTTGTAGCACGTGTGGTGGAAACCCTGAAAGATCTATGGAATTTAAAAATTCAGATGGATAATTAACCGCTTCATTTGGTTCCAAAACTGTGTCGACTGACTTGTAAAGGACTGCCTGGTCTCGAATCTTGGTCAAAACAATATTGTTGATTTCGTGGACGTCTATATTTTTGGGTGCGAGAATCGCTCTTTCACTTAGCCATTTATTATTTTTATAATTTTTTAGAATATTCGGAAATACTTTTTCAATCAATTCATTTTTGGACGTCACTAAATTACAGAAATCAGCAGGTAGTTGTATACGTCCTGAAATTGAGTCTACTGGGAGCTTTCCGTTTCCAATTGCCAGCAATTGATCTGAAAATTATTGACCAGAGTCATCGTTTTGCAATCGGACACGCATATTTGTAGTTAATTTTAATATTTTTAGGTGTGCCCATAAATTAGAATTTTTCAGGCAAGCATTCATTTCCTTGCTGTTCTTTTGATTCCTCGGCACGCTTTGTTTTCTGACTTTCTCTATCAGCAGCAAGTTTTTTGGCATAGACTCTTTGAGCATCTTCATCGGCTTTTGCCATTGTAAGTTCATCAGTCATTGTAAACTTAAACATTAATAGATTTCTACGTGAACATATGTCTTAAATATCTTGAATGACGTCACCGTCAAAGCAAAAATGACGACAACTAATTTCATGACGTCAGCCGACACAGAAACATGACGTCATATATATATATATATATATATATATATATATATATATATATATATATATATATAAATATATATATATATATATACTAGCTGTTGGGGTGGCGCTTCGCGCCACCCCAACACCTAGTTGGTGGGGGCGCTTCGCGCCCCCCCCAAGCCCCCCCGCGCGTGTAAGTCGTTACGCGCCATATTAGTTACGCGCCATTGTAGTTGTGTCCCTGTGTCCCACCTGTAAATATAGATAGATTTATATATGTGTTTCAAACTACGTAAAAATTGCGAATATACAACATTCTTGGCTTTCCCATTGTCTGTCCATATACAAAGCCGTATGTACTAATAATGACGTCATATGCAAACTCTCTTTTTACAAACAAACAAACATGCATACACACAACTCGTTTTTATATAGATAGATAGATAGATAGATACAATACAAATTAACTACGTAAAACTTGTGAATATACAACAGTCTTCGCTGTCCCATTGTCTGTGCGTATAAATAGATTGTCAGGTTTACCGACCCTCAAAGATGCAACATACAATTGTACATTGGTAAAGCAATCTGTATTAAGATCTATACCGCATTTTTCTAGTGATTGCCCTTGAGCTTTGTTGATGGTGGTTGCAAATGCTAATCGAATTGGGAATTGCAATCTTTTAAATTGAAAAAGCAGATCCGTTGGAATCATGGGAATGCGAGGAATAAGAACAGCCTCACCCTCATAAGGCCCTGTCAAGATTGTGGCATCTATTAGGTTTTCCATTGTTTTTTTTTTACGGCAAGTCGCGTGCCATTGCAAAGCTTTGGTGGGTTGATATTTCTTAAAAGTATTATTGGTACGCCTATTTTTAGTTGTAGCAGGTGTGGTGGACACCCTGAAGGATCTATGGAATTTAAAAATTCAGATGGATAATTAACCGCTTCATTTGGTTCCGAAATACAAATTAACTGCGTAAAACTTGCGAATATACAACATTCTTCGCTGTCCAATTCTCGCTGCATATAAATAGATTGTCAGGTTTACCGACCCTCGAACATGCAACGTACAATTGTCCATGGGAAAAAACAATCAGTATTAAGATCAATACCACATTTTTCTAATGATTGACCTTGAGCTTTGTTAATGGTGATTGCAAATGCTAATCGAATTGGGAATTGCAATCTTTTAAATTGAAAAGGCAAATCTGTTGGAATCATGGGAATGCGAGGAATAAGAACAGCCTCACCCTCAAAAGGCCCTGTCAGGATTGTGGCCTCTATTAGGTTTTCCATTGTTTTTTTTACGGCAAGTCGAGTGCCATTGCAAAGCTTTGGTGGGTTTATGTTACGTAACAATATTATTGGTACGCCTATTTTTAGTTGTAGCACGTGTGGTGGAAACCCTGAAAGATCCATGGAATTTAAAAATTCAGATGGATAATTAACCGCTTCATTTGGTTTCAGTCCTTTACTGAATTGTAAAGGACTGCCTGGTCTTGAATCTTGGTCAAAACAATATTGTTGATTTCGTGGACGTCTATATTTTTGGGTGCGAGAATCGCTCTTTCACTTAGCCATTTATTATTTTTATAATTTTTTAGAATATTCGGAAATACTTTTTCAATCAATTCATTTTTGGACGTCACTAAATTACAGAAATCAGCAGGTAGTTGTATACGTCCTGAAATTGAGTCTACTGGGAGCTTTCCGTTTCCCATTGCCAGCAATTGATCTGAAAATGTTTGACCAGAGTCATCGTTTCGCAATCGGACACGCATATTTGTAGTTAATTTTAATGTTTTTACGTGTGCCCATAAATTAGAATTTTTCAGGCAAGCATTCATTTCGTCTGCAGGAGTTGATCTAGGTATTATAGGTAATGTTTGCCTGAAATCTCCCGCAAGCAATATTAAGGTGCTGCCAAAGGGTTTCGACTTCCCTCGCAAATCTTTCAAGCATTGATCCAGAGCCTCGAGCGATTTTTTGTGTGCCATTGTGCACTCATCCCAAATAATAAGTTTGCATTGCTGCAATACTTTACCCATCCCAGATGATTTGGAAATATTGCACGTGGGAGTTTCTGTAGAATGCAAGTTCAGAGGCAATTTCAAAGCGGAATGAGCAGTTCTTCCACCAGGCAGCAATGTTGCGGCTATTCCGGACGACGCAATTGCCAACGCTATATCATTTTTAGATCGAATTGATGCCAGAATCAGTTTTATCACAAACGTTTTACCAGTACCTCCTGGCGCATCCAAAAAGAAAATTTCTCCAACGTTGTTATCGACACAATGCATTATCGTATCATAAATGTCTTTTTGTTCCGACGTTAACTTGGAAATGTTATTTTGTACATACGACAATAGATCACTCGTACTGTAACTTTGTTCACGATCCAATTCTACACATGTCGAAACAGCAGCGATACGGTTAGGTGAAGGCATTCCCAAACCCTGAAGAGGTTTGTTTGCCATACTTATGCAAAAATCTTCTATAACAACTAAAGTGTAGTTATAAATTTCTGGTGTAAAATCAAAAGTCATGTCTGACGTCTCTAACTGTTTTCGATGAAGTATATCTTCGGACATTTTTGACTTATATTTTTCCCATAAATCTGTAGGAGCTGATGGAGAGCAAGTTGTTAAAATGATGCCAAACAATGCACGAATTTGACTTGGGGTTGACGTTTCGCACGCGTCATTGATGCAGTTATCCCAGTGTTGGTCATTCTCCAATAAATTCAGAGCTTGGCATGCACTACGGTAAGTGTCATGTATAGTACCATTTACAGTCCTCAAATACTCAAAGGATGTCGGACCGGGTACATTCACCAAAAGCAGGCGTAGAAAGAAGCATTCATGTTGATTGGGGTGAACGGTGTAGAGTCTTCCTATCGTGGTATCTTTGAAGATCGTAGGTTGGCCGTCGACTGACTTACCCTGTTTTCGACGTTCAAATACTTTATTTTTAGTATTCCACGTGTAATACGAAGGCACTTCAGTATACAGCAGTTTTTTCGCAAAAGAATCATTTTTGCAAAGCGAAAAAAAAGCTGTTAATGTTGTATCCGGTGGATTCAGGACTCTTTGTTGCACGTTGGTTTCCGTGAAATAAACACGTTGACCATTCTGTAAATGTACCGCTAAGTGAACAACAGCTGGACTACGTTCATGTATCGGAAATGAAAGAATTCGCCAAACAGCTTCATTACTGCTTATGTATCTTCCAGCCTGATATTCTACGATTTCATCGAAATCTTTGATTTCGGACTGCAAGCCAAAAACTGCCATGTCACTGCCTTTGTTGACGTATTTACATATGTATTTGATTGCCTTTACGGAGTTACAGTATTCAACGTTTATGTGTGCATTAAATGTTTTTGATAATAAAGGGGAATATGGAACAACCCACTGGTTATCTACTTCGATGGTGGTACCGTTACGCTTCTTTATTATTGCTGTTTTACCGCCATCTTCAGTAGATCTTCTTCTATATTGTGGGTAACCATCATTGCCAGTAATTGTTTTGGGTACTAAAAGTCGAGGATATTGCTTTGTGCACCTTCCTTTGGCCATGCATGGTGAATTTTCGTTCAGTGCACCGCAAGGTCCATGTATCATATTTTTTACAATAATATCATGTAACCCCTTATCGACATTTTTATCAGGTATTTCAGCGGAAATCACATCATCAATTTCGTTTGAAGTAATTTTTTTATGTAGCCAGATTAGTATATGTGTGTGTGGCAAACCTCGTTTTTGCCATTCCACTGAGTACATCCAGCATCGCACTGACCCAAACACTTCATGTTTTACAAGGTAGTTAATCAGTGATTTCAACTTTTGCCGGAAGACACGTGCCGTAATGTCATGCCTATGAACCGCCGATTGTCCTTGAAGTAAAAGCTGCAGTATCTCGTCCCAAGATTGATTACATGTAAATGTAATAAATAAATCTGGACGACCATAGAGACGAACATACGCAATAGCATCTTGAGCATATTCATGCATATGACGGGGACTGCCAACATATGACGAAGGTAAAATTGTTAATCTTCCAACGTTTGTGGTATTACCGTCATTTATAACTGCATCTCGCAAATGAATGTATTGTTCAGAGCGGAGCTTGGTCTGATTCAGGCGGATATATAGCAAACGTTCTGATTCAATTTTAGCATACATATCAACCATAAATTGGTGAAACAATTCACGGCATTTTAAAATATAATTTTCTTCATCCTGCCGAATCATTAGTCTATAGGAATAATAATGCATTGCACTGCATTTCTTATTCATTTCTTTGTTAGTGGCTGGATTCATCAATTTAATATTAAAGTGATAGCCGTCGGCTCCATCCCAAAAAATGATAGGATATTTTAGGGCATCGTAGCATCGATGAGTTTCAGCAATTCTTAACAACTGAGCGTTTCGCTTATGTAGAATAATATCTCGAGGTAAAAACTGATCACCGACCATAACGATTGCCACTTCGTCGATAGTCGGAGCATTGTATCTACGCACATGTTGGCCAGGAGGCGTTTTGTCAGCGGAAATAACAATTTTATGAGTATCAGTAGGCATCAAATCGATGGCTGTTTTGAACAGACGCACTAACTTATTATTTTCGTGGAAAAGATGTTGCAATTGGGAAACGATTGTCCTTTCAACGTTGGGAGAAATTTCGCAACGTGCATTCAATTCAGAATTTCTATCACTGATGAAGTACAATTGTAAAAATTTATGATTCTTGCCTGAGAATGGTAGAAGGGACCCAGCTTTATGATAAATTTGCCCTTTTACTTTGAAAGTAGACATAAATTGATCTGGATTTTCGATTTGGGCTCCAAACGACGTCATTTGGAAACATGAGTTGTATTGTCTGATTTTTGACAAAAAACCCTTAGATTCTGACGTAGTTCCAGTAAGGAAAGTCTTCAATGGCTCTGGTGGTGCAGCCAATAGAGGAAGTTTAACTTTTCCTGTGGCGCAACACATTCCCATTGTTTCACCATTGAATTTCAAGGCCTTGCAATAGGGACAAATTTTAGACATTGTCCCGATTTGAACACATCTACTCAAGCTATAATCATCGACTGGGTTGTACCTGAATGCCAGGCGATAACTTTCAGATTGCTCTGATTCCTCGGCACGCTTTCTTTTCTTACTTTCTCTATCAGCAGCAAGCCTGTTTCCCTGCTGGTCTTTTGATTCCTCGGCACGCCTTCTTTTTTCACTTTCTCTTTTAGCAGCAAGTCTGCTTCTGCGTTGCTCTAGTAGTTCCTCGGCACTCCTTCTTTTTTCACTTTCTCTTTTAGCAGCAAGTCTGCTTCTGCGTTGCTCTGGTAGTTCCTCGGCATGCTTTCTGTTCTTTCTTTCTCTATCAGCCTCAAGCCTGTTTCCCTGCTGGTCTTTTGATTCCTCGGCACGCCTTCTTTTTTCACTTTCTCTTTTAGCAGCAAGTCTGCTTCTGCGTTGCTCTAGTAGTTCCTCGGCACGCCTTCTTTTTTCACTTTCTCTTTTAGCAGCAAGTCTGCTTTCGCGTTGCTCTGGTAGTTCCTCGGCACGCTTTCTTTTCTGACTTTCTCTATCAGCAGCAAGTTTTTTGGCATAGACTCTTTGAGCATCTTCATCAGTCATTATAAACTTAAGCATTAATAGAATTCTACGCGAACATACGTCTTATATAACTTGAATGACGTCACGCCTTCAAAGCAAAAATGATGGCAACTAATTTCATGACGTCAGCCGAAACATGACGGCGAACATATGTCTTATATAACTTGAATGACGTCACCTTCAAAGCAAAAATGATGGCAACTAATTTCATGACGTCAGCCGAAACATGACGTCACCTGATCCATCCACAGATCCACACACAGACAACTTATTTTTATATATATAGATATATATATATATATGTGTGTGTATATATTATATATGTTTTTAACTACGTAAAACTTGCGAATATCGGCGTCCCCGTTGTAGTTGTGTCATTTATATTCCCTGTGTCCCGGTCGTCATCCCGGTATACATTCGTTTTTGAATTGGTATATGATGAAATTAATTTTTAATTTTTTCCCTTTTTTTCCTTTTAGTTTTTTTTTATTGGTTTTGACCTTTTTTAGGTTTTTTAGTTTTTTTCTTTTTTCTTTTTATTTTTTTTTGAAGTTTTTATCTTTTTAGTTTTTTTATTTTTATTTATATTTTTTTAGTTTTCTTTTTCTCCTTTATTTTTCAGTTTTTTTCCTTTTTTTAGTTTTTTTTCTTTTTAGTTCTTTTAGTTTTTACCTTTTTTAGTTTTTTTTAGTTTTTTAGATGAAAATTTTTTTAGTTTTATTCCTTTTTTTCTTTTCAGGTTTTTTATTGGTTTTTACCTTTTTTTTACCTTTTTTAGTTTTTTTTCGTTTTTTCTTTTTACTTTTTTTTTAGTTTTTATCTTTTTTATTTTTTTTTATTTTTATTCTTAATTTTTTTTTATTAGTTTTTAGTTTTTTTTGTAGTTTTTGCCTTTTTTAGTTTTTTCAGTTTTTTTTTTAGTTTTTAGATTTTTACCTTTTTTAGCCTAACCAGGATTTGAACCTGGGACCTTCATTCTCCGTTCTGACACCCTCTCTCACCAAGTGACTACTCCAGCATGTTCATTTTGGTGTTTTAAATGGTATATTATTAACCAAATTAATGTGTTTTACAATATACTAAGCATCGTCATAACAAAAATGACGACAACTAATTTCCTGACGTCAGTCAACACAGAAATTAAGTTCTGAAATTAAGTCATGAAATTAGTTGCCGTCATTTTTGCTTTGACGGTGACGTCATTCAAGTTATATAAGACATATGTTCACGTAGAAATCTATTAATGTTTAAGTTTACAATGACTGATGAAGATGCTCAAAGAGTCTATGCCAAAAAACTTGCTGCTGATAGAGAAAGTCAGAAAAGAAAGCGTGCCGAGGAACTATCAGCAGCAAGTTTTTTGGCATAGACTCTTTGAGCATCTTCATCAGTCATTGTAAACTTAAACATTAATAGATTTCTACGTGAACATATGTCTTATATAACTTGAATGACGTCACCGTCAAAGCAAAAATGACGACAACTAATTTCATGACGTCAGCCGACACAGAAACATGACGTCACCTGACAACTAATTTTATGACGTCAGCCGACACAGAAACAAGACGTCACCTGATCCACAGATCCACAGACAGACAACTTATTTTTATATATATATATATATATATATATATATATATATATATATATATATGTGTGTGTGTGTGTGTGGGCTCCACAAAAAATTCCAATCAGCCCCCGAACCTAATCGATCCGTCCCTGGTCATTATTTGTTAATTTAAATTTTACGTTTTCTCTTCTTAATATAAATCAGAGTAAAAAAGGGAACAAAAAGAAAGAATGAAGAGGAAAAAAAGAAAAAAGAAAACACTCTTAGAAAATATATTTTTTCTAATAACATAATATAAAAAGTAATAAAAGTAAGATATAAATAATAACAAACAAATAATATACTGGTATGTGGACACCGAATCTGGTATATTCCATAATCTATCTATCTATCTATATATATAAAAATAAGTTGTCTGTCTGTCTGTGGATCAGGTGACGTCATGTTTCTGTGTTGACTGACGTCATGAAATTAGTTGTCATTAGTAAGTGACGTCAATTAGTTCAGTCATTAGTAAAATGACTGAAGAACCTACAATGGCAACAGGCGAGGAAGCTGCTCAAAGAGTTTATACCAAAAAACTTGCTGCTAATAGAGAAAGTAAGAAAAGAAAGCGTTCCGAGGAATCACAAGAACAGCAAGAAAACAGGCTTGCGGCTAAAGAACGCAAAACCACGCAGTTAGATGAAAATCCACCTGGACAGCGAGAGTCAAAACATATCAAAACTGAAAATGATAGCGATGATGATTGGGTTTGGGATTTTGACTTGGATAAGGTCATCAATGCCTACCTGATTTAAGTTAAAAAAACAAAGGTTCGTCGATATGTACTTCATAGTGACGCTGAAAAATAAAGAAGAAAAAGAAAACTGAAAAAAGAAAAAAGGTAAAAAACTAAAAAAAACTAAAAAGAAAAAACACTCAAAGAGAAATTACAGACCGAGACACAAATGACGACCGTGACAGAGGGAATATAAGTGACGACTGGGAACCTCAAAGAGAAATTACAGACTGGGACACCCGGACACAAATCACGACCAGGACACAGGGAATATAAATGACGACCGGGACACAGGGACACAACTACAACGGGGACGCCGGGGGCACAGGCGGGATATATAAATGACGACCGGGACACAGGGATTGTTCGAATAGAAATTACAGACCGGGACCCCGGGACACAAATGACGACCGGGACACCGGGACACAGGGAATATAAATGACGACCGGGACACTCAAAGAGAAATTACAAACTGGGACACAGGGACACAAATAACGACCGGGACACAGGGAATATAAATGACGACCGGGACACAGGGACACATCATTAGAACAATGAGGTATAGATCTGAATACGGATTGTTTTTCCCATGGACAATTATATGTTGTATGTTCAAGAGTCAGTAAACCTGACAATCTATTTATATGCACAGACAATGGGACAGCGAAGAATGTTGTATATTCGAATAAAATTACAAACTGGGACACCGGGACACAAATGACGACCGGGACACAGGGAATATAAATGACGACCGGGACACAGGGACACATCATTAGAATAATGAGGTATAGATCTGAATACGGATTGTTTTTTCCATGGACAATTATATGTTGCATGTTCAAGAGTCAGTAAACCTGACAATCTATTTATATGCACAGACAATGGGACAGCGAAGAATGTTGTATATTCGCATGTTTTACGTAGTTAAAAACATATATTTATATCTATCTCTATTCACAGGTGGGACACAGGGACACAACTACAATGGCGAGTAACTAATATGGCGCGTAACGACTTACGCGCGCGGGGGGGCTTGGGGGGGCGTGAAGCGCCCCACCAACTAGGTGTTAGGGCCCAACAGCTAGTAGTATATAAAAATCATCCCCAATAGACGATAAATTTTCACGTAAATTTAAGATATCATCATAGTAAGTGAGCATTGGAAGATATAAACCTTTAAAATAAAACTAATCTGAATCTTTTTGGGGGGTTTCAATTACTGCTACTACTACTACTACTACTACTACTACTACCACTACTACTACTACTACTACTACTAGCAGCTCAGTGCGGCACCTAGTCGCCTGAGACCATCAAAGCTGTGCACGCTCCTCCTCCATACCAATCTATTCAAAGCCTCCCTCTTAACACCCTCCCAGGAAGTTCCCATTTCCCTTTAATCTTTATTACGAATATATTGGTGGATCTCCATTTATCACGTTTGAGTACACAAAATATAGAATTTTTTTTATTACTTGAAATTCTGGATGAATATTCTGGATGATCAAAGTTGGACAATTATAATTTTGTGCCCGTGTTCCTGGGCTGTAGCCATATTAATTCTTTTAGATTAAACTTTTTAGAACTTTTTTTCAGTCAATCAACCCCTAAAATTCTGGTTTATCAACTGTTGATCAGCACCATATAGTACAACATTACCGAAATGGTGAACTTTTACTTTTTTTTAGTTTTTGACTCCACTCGAAGGATTATGCATCTCTTCTGAAGTTCAATTGGTGGCGAAATATGAGGTTTACTTTACGTTTGAGTTTCAAATTACAAGATTCTGCCTGAGCTCGAGGCTCAGGCAGAAGGACGTAAGCTTAAGATTCTAGATCCTTTTTGACGTTGGCGTCAAAATTTATCCAGTCATAGCGTCATAGCCTCATGCAACCAAATAGGGCAGTTTTAGTCTTACCAGTCATAGAGTCATAACGTGATGCAATCAAATGGGGCAGTTTTAGTCTTACCCCAATCATATCTCAAATATATTTCACACTCATCACCTTTGGCTTTTTCTTGGCTGGAACCAAGTAAAAATGAACCACAGGGAATGAGGCTTCTAGGACTACAGACTCCATGAGCCAGAAAATTTGAGTTGATTTTGACTATGTACCGTCGAAATTGGTTTCCAGTTCTAACGCCATAACCTTTCATAATATGATGCCAATCCAGTCTTAAATTCAGTTTTACTCACAGGAAATGCCTTCGGTTTTTTCTTAGCTGGAGCCTAGTAAAGAATGAGCCACTGGGAAACAGGCATTGGAGTCACCCAAACATGACATCATACCTCAGAAAAGCAACTTTTGAAAAGATACATGTTTTATATCATCATTTGTCAAAAGATACGTGTTTATATCATTGCGTATATTAAGACGCAGTTTTGTCAAAAATTGCATTTCATAATGATATTATCTTTTAAGGATTTCTGAACGGTGTTTCAAAAAAGATGAGAAAAGGAGAGACATCTCTGCTTCCTAGGCGAAAAAGATTTTCCTTTTTGCTTCAGATATCATTTCGATCATACAATGTTTTTGTGGAGGTTCAGGCTATTTTTGATATTCCCATAAATCTGCTCGTAACTGACTAACTTGTACCATTAAGATTAATGCAAAAAAAAGTAGTTAACATTCCGGAATTAGTATCAAATGACGATTCATCCTCACTTTTTTTTAACACGCGTTTTAAATTTTCGGTTGAAATAGGGTTAAGTTCGTTCTTTACTTGGTTGCGTTTGCAGCCAGAACCATGATTGTCATTCATCGACGACCTCTGCATACACTCTTTGGGCGTAACTAATCGAAGTTCTTATGAAGAAGTGAAATGACGTAAAAGGAAAACCAAGTGTATTTCTTTTTCTTCAAAAATTAAAAAAAAATTTACAATCGCAGAACTATATACATATTCTTAGAGAAATTTGAGAAAACCAATTAAGATTTGGTTTAACCCCCAACCAAGGGGGTTAAGATTTTCCTACGAAACTTTCATGGGCACTTACTCGGAGAATTCCGCATCGAATGAGTCTTCGTACACCCAGATCCGATGTCGGATGTGACCTGTAGGCGTCTAGGAAAAAAAGTAAATGAATTTTAAGTGGCTATGCGTGGTTTCTGGAAAACAGGGAAGGAGTTATCGGATCAAGCTGAATTTTCGCGGATAAGCTCCTGGGCCCTAGGGGACCTTAACTTGTGAATTTCAGCCCGATCGGACAACGTTAAAGGGGGGCTTGGGTTGACAGGTCGAAACTTTCGGCCAGATTTTCCCCATGAAGAAAAAGTTGGAGGGGGATGAAATTTTGCAGGTTTCTTAGTTGGAGCTCGGGCTACGAAATGCATCCCTCCCCATCCGTTTGCGACCACTGGAACCGAAGATCGCTTAACATTGTCGTGTGTCGCCTCTTTATAGAGGCACGAGTGTGCCTCCTTGATAAATAATAAAGCTATGGAAGAACTGACTTCAATTGTCGATAAGTTACAAGACATCTGTACATCCCTGGACCTGCCAAAAATAAAAAAACACATCATCCGACATGGATATATCTCCATGTGTTTCTCCATTGTGGATTTTATAAAAAGAAGAAATAAAGTATATTTGTATATTTTGACAACCGAGGATCTGTCCTGGTATACAAGTGGCAATGGAGATGACCAGGAACAAAAGCATACTATACCCCTAGAAGGGATTAAGCTGAAAAAGCTTGAGGGTGAATTAATGACAGAAAAACCCACTTTCACTCTTTACCGATCGAGGGGCAGAAACATCTATAAAGATTCCAAAACGCTCTGTGTAACGTTTAAGGATCAGGATAGTTATGACGCATGGAAGGCTGCTTTTGCAAGAGTTGGTGTTACTTCTAAAGACACTGAGAATGGATAAAGAATCCATGAAGAACAAACGTCAAATCTTGACTATTCGTAATGCCGTTGACTCCTATATGAAAATAGTGTCAAATCAAGTAAAAGATTTAGTTCCGAAATGTATTGTGAAAATTTTACTCAATAGTTGTAAAGACTTCATTCAGAGTGATTTGTTTTCTGAATTATACAATAATAACCTAGCAAACCTAATACTTGAGAATGTGGAAGAAGTTAACCAAAGAGAAGAAAAGAGACGACTGTATGGAGCCTGTAGGTACACTTTGAAAATCTTTGACGATATTTACATAACATTATTCAATACATTATTCAAAACTGTGAATAATGCTTATAAGGATGTTACTACTAATACTACTACTACTCCTACTACTACTAATCCTGCTACTATGAAATGAACATCATTACTCACTCGCACAGTTCCTAATCAACTTCATCGAGAACTCATTTAATTTCTTGTTAAATTTTTTACAGATTACGATTTTCTTTGTAAAGTTGTGACTCAGTGTATCCCCACAGGAAATAGATCTATACACTATAGATCACAAATATCAATTTGGAAAACAAAATCATAGTATCAGAACATAACCTCAAAGATCAGTGAATAAAAAAAATGTAAAAACCACCTGGCCAACAATAACAAATAAAGATAATAGACATTCCCAGAATTCTTTTTCGAGACAGTATAATACACCAGGAGACCGAGATTCACTTGGTCCTTGGTGCTGGTAAGCAGTAACCTTGTATAAATGAGTGGTTTTACAGAATTGCAACTTGAAAGAGTTGACAGTGATGATATGATGACACGAGCCCCTAATGCTGCAGTTGAAATCGGAAAGGATTGTCAAATAAAATTTTAATGGGGCTAGATGCTTGGCAGATATATTTTGTCTTTGAGTAAATTTAAGTTGGGAGACCAATTTTGTTTCGCAGCAAAAGCGAATATAATGCATATATCCAGACTATAACACGGATTGGATGCAGTTATGAAGCCCATTGAGGCCAACAGATTGACTCACTTCATGAAAAAAGAGTGAAAATCTATATATATTAGGGTCGGTCGAATCCTGGGACAGCCGCTTATGACAAGTTACAAAACAGGTTTTTTGCGGCCATGCCGATTTGATTAAAAAAACATACATTTGTCAAATACGGGCACATTTAAGTCCTGACGTCACAAAATTTGTTTTGCTTCATAGGCTAATAGGAAGGTGATGACATGCCGGTTCTAAACCAAAAAGGACCCTTTCGAAAAGTGGTATTCTTAGGCGCTACGTCAAAAAACTGGTTTTTGTTCCATAAGCTAATATGAAATCAATGGCAAATGTATTTTCACTGAATAATTATGGGTCTGCTGGAATTCAGTGGTACAGTGGTACAAGTACTTTGATCAAAAGATGGCAGTTGAGAGATAAATTACTGTCTAGAATAGGTATGTCTTTTAAATTTAGGATTTATAAATGCCTACTTCTGAGGTGTAGGTTCTACAAAAATAAATGTAGATATCTATATATATATATAAATAAGTTGTTTGTTTGTGTGTTGACTGACGTCATGTTTGTTTGTCGACTGACGTCATTCTAAGGGTTGAGCATTATGCCGTCATGTGGTTGTTTGTTGACTGACGTCATGTTTGTCCACTGATAAAATTACAGATCAGGACACCGGGACACAAATGACGACCGGGACATTGGGACACAGGGAATATAAATGACGACCGGGACACTAAAAGAGAAATTACAAACTGGGACACCGGGACACAAATAACGACTGGGACACAGGGAAACGACAACCGGGACACAGGGACACAACTACAAAGGGGAATCTGGGGGGCACAGGGGGATATAGAAATGACGACCGGGACACAGGGAATGTTCGATTAGCAATCACCATCAACAAAGCTCAATGACGACCGGGACACAGGGAATATAAATGACGACCAAGACACTCAAATAGGAAATTTTTGATTTTTGCTTGTTTTGTATCTAGTGGGACTCTTATTGAAACGGATTTAAATGGCCATATTCATAGAAAAGGGGCAATTCTATCCTATCTGGAATTATTGTTTTATCCTCATATCCTCTCACTCTATTCGGTCAACTCTACTTCACCTAGCTTTGTCTTATACCTATCTAGTAATGGTTGGCATTAAAAAGAAATTAAAAGAATCATTGAATCGATAAATACTTTATTAGAAACAAGAGACTATTTCATAAAATACACGGTTTAATCCTCTTCCACTCTCAAATTAAGTATTTCATTTACTTATCTGGTACAGAGAATACTTCCTAGTTATCTTTGTTCCGTGGATTCGTAACAGCAGCAAACATTTAGTAGCCTTAAAATGAAAGATTTATAGCCCTATAATATCTACACTAACGGATATTTAACAAATAATCGTAGAATCTCGTGGGTCCATGCTTCGGCTAAGAGATTAATGTTCACTTGAAATCCAACCCTATTCTGTAGTTTTTGATAAAAAAGTTAAAATATGGAAATAATAAACAAAGCAAAAGTACAACCAAGTATAGGACAGCTAATTTATGAAATGACTTCTGTAATAATAATACAGGCCAGAAATAATATAAAAAACCTCTCGGAGGCTTAAAGCTAGTTTCACAAAATGAAAGATATGTTTTCAATTACAATTTAGTCATTTGATATGTTAGATGAAGATTCAAATTAATGAGTTTCACAATGATGTAGATCCTATCTAATATGATGCTCTATCGGTGCTGTGACTTGTCAAAATTCCAAAAGAAGATTTCTTATAAAAAAACTAAAAAATTAAAATTCAAAACGAGCAGAAATTGTTTATAAAGGAGTCACTTCCCTCCTCAATACCTTGCTCCTTGCTCTTAACGCTAAAGCTTTAAGGACCTTACGAAATGTTTCCTTTTCTAATCAAATGACCCATGTTTCAGTAGCTGTTCTTAAAAAATTGGGACAAAAAGTCAAACTTCAGCGTAAATAGCAAAGTATTGAGGAGGAGGTAGTCCCTTCATGTACAAAGTAAATTCTGTTCATTTGAGTTATGATGATCTTTAATTTCAGTTAAAAAATCTTTATTTTTATTCTGATCATTTTTGAAATAACGCCCGTTCATGCGTTTTAGTTTTAGATTTGTCTATCCATCGAACTAGAATAATGAATTTATTGGAATCTGATTCTAGAAAATGATCTAAACCCTCTCAATGAATAGAATGTTTTTCTTATTTTTGCATGGTTCTGCATTATTTTTAAGATAATTTATAATCTGAAAAAATGACAAACCAATTTCAAAAATCTAATTTGACGGAATTGTCGTCTTGCATTGTAACATTTAAACCGCAGGACTGGCAAAAACAAACTAACAAAAACCGACAAAATAACATAGCTATGAACCATAAACCTTAACTATAAATGTCATTTTTGTCATATTTTTGATTCCAATCAACGGAAAATTGCATTTTTCCTTTAATTTATTATTCATTTAGTTTATTACTGACTTCTGCTTCACAAAATAAAGTAAAATAAAACAAAAAAATCTTTTACAATATGCAGTTATTGTAAATGCGTAATTGTAAGTTTTCTTTTTTTTTTTACAAAGCTAACTGATAGCAAAATCGTCATCTTGTGTTGAAACATGGTAACTATAGGACTGCAAAAAAAAAAAAAAAAAAAAATTGCGCATGGAACATAAATCTTGACCATGAATGTTTTTCTTTTAGTCGAATATTACACAGAAAATTACATTGTGCCTTGGTCAAATTGATTATTTACTTGAAGTTTAATTTACCAAGGGTTTATTGTGGTATTGCAGTTCCCAAGAAAGGGGGTTAAAGAAACCAAAACACAGTCTTTTATAATATACAGCCAGTGTAAATGCTTGATTGTATGTTTTCTTTTGTTCATGTTTTTTTTTCAAATTATCTTTTGCAGCCTACGTACTCCAAAGACTGGAATTTTTACTAAAAGTTTAAGTTTTTCCAGTTGTTTTTTCAACTTTATCCCGTTATATTTATTTTCTAATACGAAGACATTAAGGGTTTTTAATCAGAGAAATAGCCGATTTAAGTAGTTTATTAGAAAAAAAAACAAGTTTTTTAAATGAAAGTAAGGAGCGACATTAAAACTTAAAACGAACAGAAATTACTCGGTATATGAAAGGGGCTTTTCCTTCTCAACACCCCGCTCTTTACACTAAAGTTTCTTACTGTTTTAAAATGTAGAGTTAAGAGAAAGAGTCAAACTTTAGAGTTTGACTGTTTGTCCCAATTTTTTAAGAACAGCTACCGAAACATGGGTCATTTGATTAGAAAAGGAAACATTTCGTAAAGTCCTTAAAGCTTTAGCGTAAATAGCAAGGTATTGAGGAGGGAAGTGATTCCTTTATAAACAATTTCTGCTCGTTTTGAATTTTAATTTTTTAGTTCTGGTTTTTTTATAAGAAAACTTCTTTTGGAATTTTGACAAGTCACAGCACCGATAGAGCATTATATTACATAGGATCTAAATCATTGTGAAACTCATGAATTTGAATCTTCATCTAACAAATCAAATGACTAAATTGTAATTGAAAACATATCTTTCATTTTGTGAAACTAGCTTTTAAGCCTCCTAGAGGGTTTTTATATTATTTCTGGCCTGTACTATTATTACATAAGTCATTTCATAAATTAGCTGTCCTACACTTGGTTGTACTTTTGCTTTGTTTATTATTTCCATATTTTATCTTTTTTATCAAAAACTACAGAATAGGGTTGGATTTCAAGTGAACATTAATCTCTTAGCCAAAGCATGGACCCACGAGATTTTACGATTATTTGGTAAATATCCGTTAGTGTAGATATTATAGGGTTATAAATCTTTCATTTTCCTTAAGGCTACTAAATGTTTGCTGCTGCAACGAATCCAAGGAACAAAGATAACTAGGAAGTATTCTCTGTACCAGATAAGAAAATGAAATACCTAATTTGAGAGTGGAAGAGGAATAAACCGTGTATTTTATGAAATAGTCTCTTGTTTCTAATAAAGTATTTATCGATTCAATGATTCTTTTAATTTCTTTTTAATGCCAACGATTACTAGATAGGTATAAGACAAAGCTAGGTGAAGTAGAGTTGACCGAATAGAGTGAGAGGATATGAGGATAAAACAATAATTTCAGATAGGATAGAATTGCCCCTTTTCAATGAATATGGCCAATTAAATCCGTTTCAATAAGAGTCCCACTAGATACAAAACAAGCAAAAATCAAAAATTTCCTATTTGAGTGTCTTGGTCGTCATTTATATTCCCTGTGTCCCGGTCGTCATTGAGCTTTGTTGATGGTGATTGCTAATCGAACATTCCCTGTGTCCCGGTCGTCATTTCTATATCCCCTGTGCCCCCCAAATTCCCCTTTGTAGTTGTGTCCCTGTGTCCCGGTTGTCGTTTCTCTGTGTCCCGGTCGTTATTTGTGTCCCGGTGTCCCAGTTTGTAATTTCTCTTTTAGTGTCCCGGTCGTCATTTATATTCCCTGAGTCCCGGTGTCCCGGTCGTCATTTTTGTCCCGGTGTCCTGGTCTGTAATATTGTCAGTGGACAAACATGACGTCAGTCAACAAACAACCACATCCCGGCATAATGCTCAACCCTTAGAATGACGTCAGTCGAAAAACAAACATGACGTCAGTCAACACACAAACAAACAACTTATTTATATATATATATATAGATATCTACATTTATTTTAGTAGAACCTACACCTCAGAAGTAGGCATTTATAAATCCTAAATTTAAAAGACATACCTATTCTAGACAGTAATTTATCTCTCAACTGCCATCTTTTGATCAAACTACTTGTACCACTGTACCACTGAATTCCAGCAGACCCATAATTATTCAGTGAAAATACATTTGCCATTGATTTCATATTACTTATGGAAAAAAAACTAGTTTTTTGACGTAGCACCTAAGCGTACCAGTTTTCGAAAGGGTCCTTTTTGGTTTAGAACCGGCATGTCATCACCTTCCTATTAGCCTATGAAGCAAAACAAATTTTGTGACCTCAGGACTTAAATGTGCCCGTATTTGACAAATGTATGTTTTTTAATCAAATCGGCATGGCCGCAAAAAACCTGTTTTGTAACTTGTCATAAGCGGCTGTCCCAGGATTCGACCGACCCTAATATATATAGATTTTCACTCTTTTTTCATGAAGTGAGTCAATCTGTTGGCCTCAATGGGCTTCATGACTGCATCCAATCCATGTTATAGTCTGGATATATGCATTATATTCGCTTTTGCTGCGAAACAAAATTGGTCTCCCAACTTAAATTTATTCAAAGACAAAATATATCTGCCAAGTATGTAATCCCATTAAAATTTTATTTGACAATCCTTTCCGATTTCAACTGGTGCATTAGGGCTCATGTCATCATATCATCACTGTCAACTCTTTCAAGTAGCAATTCTGTAAAACCACTCATTTATACAAGGTTACTGCTTACCAGCACCAAGGACCAAGTGAATCTCGGTCTCCCGGTGTAATATACTGTCTCGAAAAGAATTCTGGGAATGTCTATTATCTTTATTTGTTATTGTTGCCCAGGTGGTTTTTACATTTTTTGTATTCACTGATCTTTGAGGTTATGTTCTGATACTATGATTTCATTTTCCAAATTGACATTTGTGATCTATAGTGTATAGATCTATTTCCTGTGCGGATACACTGAGTCACAACTTTACAAAGAAAATCGTAATCTGTTAAATATTTAACAAGAAATTAAATGAGTTTTCGATGAAGTTGATTAGGAACTGTGTGAGTGAGTAATTATGTTCATTTCATAGTAGCAGGATTAGAAGTAGTAGGAGTAGTATTAGTATTAGTAGTAACATCCTTATAAGCATTATTCACAGTTTTGAATAATGTATTGAATAATGTTATGTAAATATCGTCAAAGACTTTCAAAGTGTACCTACAGGCTCCATACAGTCGTCTCTTTTCTTCTCTTTGGTTAACTTCTTCCACATTCTCAAGTATTAGGTTTGCTAGGTTATTATGGTATAATTCAGAAAGCAAATCACTCTGAATGAAGTCTTTACAACTATTGAGTAAAATTTTCACAATACATTTCGGAACTAAATCTTTTACTTGATTTGACACTATTTTCATATAGGAGTCAATGGCATTACGAATAGTCAAGATTTGACGTTTGTTCTTCATGGATTCTTTATCCATTCTCAGTGTCTTTAGAAGTAACACCAACTCTTGCAAAAGCAGCCTTCCATGCGTCATAACTATCTTGATCCTTAAACGTTACATAGAGCTTTTTGGAATCTTTATAGATGTTTCTGCCCCTCGATCGGTAAAGAGTGAAAGTGGATTTTTCTGTCATTAATTCAGACTCAAGCTCTTTCAGCTTAATCCCTTCTAGGGGTATAGTAATCTTTTGTTCCTGGTCATCTCCATTGCCACTTGTATACCAGGACAGATCCTCGGTTGTCAAAATAGACAAATATACTTTATTTCTTCTTTTTATTAAATCCACAATGGAGAAACACATGGAGATATATCCATGTCAGATGATGTGTTTTTTTATTTTTGGCAGGTCCAGGGATGTACAGATGTCTTGTAACTTATCGACAATTGAAGTCAGTTCTTCCATAGCTTTATTATTTATTAATGAGATAAGTCCACCTTCATTGATATATTGAAACTTCCTCTAACATTCAAAACATAACCTTAACGTTTTAAAAAAAATTAATGCGTTTTTCATGTAATTGGTTTTCTCAAATTTCTCTAAGAATATGTATATAGTTCTGGGATTGTAAATTTTTTTTTATTTTTGAAGAAAAAGAAATACCCCTGGTTTTCCTTTTACGTCATTTCACTTCTTCATAAGAACTTCGATTAGTTACGCCCAAAGAGTGTATGCAGAGGTCGTCGATGAATGACAATCATGGTTCTGGCGGCAGACGCAACCTAGTAAATAACGAACTTGACCCTATTTCAACCGAAAATTTAAAATGTGAACTGAAAAAAAAGTGAGGAAGAATAGTCATTTGATACTAATTCTGGAATGTTAACTACTTTTTTTTGTATTAATCTTATTGGTACAAGTTAGTCATTTACGAGCAGATTTATGGGAATATCAAAAATAGCCTGAACCTCCAGAAAAACATTGTATGATCGAAATGATATCTGGAGCAACAAGGAACATCTTTTTTCGCCTAGGAAGCAAAGATGTCTCTCCTTTTCTCATCTTTTTTGAAACACCGTTCAGAAATCCTTAGAAGATAATATCAGTATGAAATGCAGTTTTTGACAAAACTGCGTCTTAATATACGCAATGATATAAACACGTATCTTTTGACAAATGATGATATAAAACAAGTATCTTTTCAAAAGCTGCTTCTCTGAGGTATGATGTGATGTTTGGGTGACTCCACTGCCTGATTCCCAGTGGCTCATTCTTTACTAGGTTCCAGCTAAGAAAAAACTGAAGGCATTTCCTGTGAGTAAAACTGAATTTAAGACTGGATTGGAGCCAGATCAAGACTGTCCTATTTGGTTGCATCATATTATGAAAGATTATGGCGTTAGGACTGGAAACCAATTTCGACGGTACATAGTCAAAATCAACTCAAATTTTCTGGCTCATGGAGTCTGTAGTCCTAGAATCCTCATTCCCTGTGGTTCATTCTTTACTAGGTTCCAGCCAAGAAAAAGCCAAAGGTGATGAGTGTGAATTATATTTGAGATATGATTGGGGTAAGACTAAAACTGCCCCATTTGGTTGCATTGCATCACATTAGGACTCTATGCCTGGTAAGACTAAAACTGCCCTATTTGGTTGCATCAGGTTATGACGCTATGACTGGATAAATTTCGACGCCAACGTCAAAAAGCATCTAAAATCTTTAGCTTACGTCCTTCTGCCTGAGCCTCGAGTCTTGTAATTTGAAACTTAAACGTAAAGTAAACCTCATATTTCGCCACCAATTGAACTTCAGAAGAGATGGATAATCCTTCGAGTGGAGTCAAAAACTGAAAAAAGTAAAAGTTCACCATTTCGGTAATGTTGTACTATATGGTGCTGATCAACAGTTGATAAAAGAGAATTTTAAGGGTTGATTGACTGAAAAAAAGTGATCTAAAAGAATGAATATGGCTACAGCCCAGGAACACGGGCACAAAATTATAATTGTCCAACTTTGATCATCCAGAATATTCATCCAGAATTTCAAGTAATAAAAAAAATTCTATATTTTGTGTACCCAAACGTGATAAATGGAGATCCACCAATATATTCGTAATAAAAGATTAAAGGGAAATGGGAACTTCCTGGGAGGGTGTAAAGAGGGAGGCTTTGAATAGATTGGTATGGAGGAGGAGCGTGCATAGCTTTGATGGTCTCAGGCGACTTGGTGCCGCACCTAGTTGCTAGTAGTAGTATTAGTAGTAGTAGTAGTAGTAGTAGTAGTAGTAGTAGTAGTAGTAGTAGTAGTAGTAGTAGTAGTAGTAGTAGTAGTAGTAGTAGTAGTAGTAGTAGTAGTAGTAGTAGTAGTAGTAGCAGTAATTGAAACCCCCCAAAAAGATTTAAATTAGTTTTATTTTCAAGGTTTATATCTTCCAATGCTCACTTACTATGATGATATCTTAAATTTACGTGAAAATTTATCATCTACAATATTGTTGATTTCGTGGACGTCTATATTTTTGGGTGCGAGAATCGCTCTTTCACTTAGCCATTTATTATTTTTATAATTTTTTAGAATATTCGGAAATACTTTTTCAATCAATTCATTTTTGGACGTCACTAAATTACAGAAATCAGCAGGTAGTTGTATACGTCCTGAAATTGAGTCTACTGTTTGACCAGAGTCATCGTTTTGCAATCGGACACGCATATTTGTAGTTAATTTTAATATTTTTACTGAAACTTTCGGGGGGTTAAGATTTTCCTACGAAACTTTCATGGGCACTTACTCGGAGAATTCCGCATCGAATGAGTCTTCGTACACCCAGATCCGATGTCGGATGTGACCTGTAGGCGTCTAGGAAAAAAAGTAAATGAATTTTAAGTGGCTATGCGTGGTTTCTGGAAAACAGGGAAGGAGTTATCGGATCAAGCTGAATTTTCGCGGATAAGCTCCTGGGCCCTAGGGGACCTTAACTTGTGAATTTCAGCCCGATCGGACAACGTTAAAGGGGGGCTTGGGTTGACAGGTCGAAACTTTCGGCCAGATTTTCCCCATGAAGAAAAAGTTGGAGGGGGATGAAATTTTGCAGGTTTCTTAGTTGGAGCTCGGGCTACGAAATGCATCCCTCCCCATCCGTTTGCGACCACTGGAACCGAAGATCGCTTAACATTGTCGTGTGTCGCCTCTTTATAGAGGCACGAGTGTGCCTCCTTGATAAATAATAAAGCTATGGAAGAACTGACTTCAATTGTCGATAAGTTACAAGACATCTGTACATCCCTGGACCTGCCAAAAATAAAAAAACACATCATCCGACATGGATATATCTCCATGTGTTTCTCCATTGTGGATTTTATAAAAAGAAGAAATAAAGTATATTTGTATATTTTGACAACCGAGGATCTGTCCTGGTATACAAGTGGCAATGGAGATGACCAGGAACAAAAGCATACTATACCCCTAGAAGGGATTAAGCTGAAAAAGCTTGAGGGTGAATTAATGACAGAAAAACCCACTTTCACTCTTTACCGATCGAGGGGCAGAAACATCTATAAAGATTCCAAAACGCTCTGTGTAACGTTTAAGGATCAGGATAGTTATGACGCATGGAAGGCTGCTTTTGCAAGAGTTGGTGTTACTTCTAAAGACACTGAGAATGGATAAAGAATCCATGAAGAACAAACGTCAAATCTTGACTATTCGTAATGCCGTTGACTCCTATATGAAAATAGTGTCAAATCAAGTAAAAGATTTAGTTCCGAAATGTATTGTGAAAATTTTACTCAATAGTTGTAAAGACTTCATTCAGAGTGATTTGTTTTCTGAATTATACAATAATAACCTAGCAAACCTAATACTTGAGAATGTGGAAGAAGTTAACCAAAGAGAAGAAAAGAGACGACTGTATGGAGCCTGTAGGTACACTTTGAAAGTCTTTGACGATATTTACATAACATTATTCAATACATTATTCAAAACTGTGAATAATGCTTATAAGGATGTTACTACTAATACTACTACTACTACTCCTACTACTACTAATCCTGCTACTATGAAATGAACATCATTACTCACTCGCACAGTTCCTAATCAACTTCATCGAGAACTCATTTAATTTCTTGTTAAATTTTTTACAGATTACGATTTTCTTTGTAAAGTTGTGACTCAGTGTATCCCCACAGGAAATAGATCTATACACTATAGATCACAAATATCAATTTGGAAAACAAAATCATAGTATCAGAACATAACCTCAAAGATCAGTGAATAAAAAAAATGTAAAAACCACCTGGCCAACAATAACAAATAAAGATAATAGACATTCCCAGAATTCTTTTTCGAGACAGTATAATACACCAGGAGACCGAGATTCACTTGGTCCTTGGTGCTGGTAAGCAGTAACCTTGTATAAATGAGTGGTTTTACAGAATTGCAACTTGAAAGAGTTGACAGTGATGATATGATGACACGAGGCTATAATGCAGCAGTTGAAATCGGAAAGGATTGTCAAATAAAATTTTAATGGGGCTAGATGCTTGGCAGATATATTTTGTCTTTGAGTAAATTTAAGTTGGGAGACCAATTTTGTTTCGCAGCAAAAGCGAATATAATGCATATATCCAGACTATAACACGGATTGGATGCAGTTATGAAGCCCATTGAGGCCAACAGATTGACTCACTTCATGAAAAAAGAGTGAAAATCTATATATATTAGGGTCGGTCGAATCCTGGGACAGCCGCTTATGACAAGTTACAAAACAGGTTTTTTGCGGCCATGCCGATTTGATTAAAAAAACATACATTTGTCAAATACGGGCACATTTAAGTCCTGACGTCACAAAATTTGTTTTGCTTCATAGGCTAATAGGAAGGTGATGACATGCCGGTTCTAAACCAAAAAGGACCCTTTCGAAAAGTGGTATTCTTAGGCGCTACGTCAAAAAACTGGTTTTTGTTCCATAAGCTAATATGAAATCAATGGCAAATGTATTTTCACTGAATAATTATGGGTCTGCTGGAATTCAGTGGTACAGTGGTACAAGTACTTTGAGCAAAAGATGGCAGTTGAGAGATAAATTACTGTCTAGAATAGGTATGTCTTTTAAATTTAGGATTTATAAATGCCTACTTCTGAGGTGTAGGTTCTACAAAAATAAATGTAGATATCTATATATATATATATAAATAAGTTGTTTGTTTGTGTGTTGACTGACGTCATGTTTGTTTGTCGACTGACGTCATTCTAAGGGTTGAGCATTATGCCGTCATGTGGTTGTTTGTTGACTGACGTCATGTTTGTCCACTGACAAAATTACAGATCAGGACACCGGGACACAAATGACGACCGGGACATTGGGACACAGGGAATATAAATGACGACCGGGACACTAAAAGAGAAATTACAAACTGGGACACCGGGACACAAATAACGACTGGGACACAGGGAAACGACAACCGGGACACAGGGACACAACTACAAAGGGGAATCTGGGGGGCACAGGGGGATATAGAAATGACGACCGGGACACAGGGAATGTTCGATTAGCAATCACCATCAACAAAGCTCAATGACGACCGGGACACAGGGAATATAAATGACGACCAAGACACTCAAATAGGAAATTTTTGATTTTTGCTTGTTTTGTATCTAGTGGGACTCTTATTGAAACGGATTTAAATGGCCATATTCATAGAAAAGGGGCAATTCTATCCTATCTGGAATTATTGTTTTATCCTCATATCCTCTCACTCTATTCGGTCAACTCTACTTCACCTAGCTTTGTCTTATACCTATCTAGTAATGGTTGGCATTAAAAAGAAATTAAAAGAATCATTGAATCGATAAATACTTTATTAGAAACAAGAGACTATTTCATAAAATACACGGTTTAATCCTCTTCCACTCTCAAATTAAGTATTTCATTTACTTATCTGGTACAGAGAATACTTCCTAGTTATCTTTGTTCCGTGGATTCGTAACAGCAGCAAACATTTAGTAGCCTTAAAATGAAAGATTTATAGCCCTATAATATCTACACTAACGGATATTTAACAAATAATCGTAGAATCTCGTGGGTCCATGCTTCGGCTAAGAGATTAATGTTCACTTGAAATCCAACCCTATTCTGTAGTTTTTGATAAAAAAGTTAAAATATGGAAATAATAAACAAAGCAAAAGTACAACCAAGTATAGGACAGCTAATTTATGAAATGACTTCTGTAATAATAATACAGGCCAGAAATAATATAAAAAACCTCTCGGAGGCTTAAAGCTAGTTTCACAAAATGAAAGATATGTTTTCAATTACAATTTAGTCATTTGATATGTTAGATGAAGATTCAAATTAATGAGTTTCACAATGATGTAGATCCTATCTAATATGATGCTCTATCGGTGCTGTGACTTGTCAAAATTCCAAAAGAAGATTTCTTATAAAAAAACTAAAAAATTAAAATTCAAAACGAGCAGAAATTGTTTATAAAGGAGTCACTTCCCTCCTCAATACCTTGCTCCTTGCTCTTAACGCTAAAGCTTTAAGGACCTTACGAAATGTTTCCTTTTCTAATCAAATGACCCATGTTTCAGTAGCTGTTCTTAAAAAATTGGGACAAAAAGTCAAACTTCAGCGTAAATAGCAAAGTATTGAGGAGGAGGTAGTCCCTTCATGTACAAAGTAAATTCTGTTCATTTGAGTTATGATGATCTTTAATTTCAGTTAAAAAATCTTTATTTTTATTCTGATCATTTTTGAAATAACGCCCGTTCATGCGTTTTAGTTTTAGATTTGTCTATCCATCGAACTAGAATAATGAATTTATTGGAATCTGATTCTAGAAAATGATCTAAACCCTCTCAATGAATAGAATGTTTTTCTTATTTTTGCATGGTTCTGCATTATTTTTAAGATAATTTATAATCTGAAAAAATGACAAACCAATTTCAAAAATCTAATTTGACGGAATTGTCGTCTTGCATTGTAACATTTAAACCGCAGGACTGGCAAAAACAAACTAACAAAAACCGACAAAATAACATAGCTATGAACCATAAACCTTAACTATAAATGTCATTTTTGTCATATTTTTGATTCCAATCAACGGAAAATTGCATTTTTCCTTTAATTTATTATTCATTTAGTTTATTACTGACTTCTGCTTCACAAAATAAAGTAAAATAAAACAAAAAAATCTTTTACAATATGCAGTTATTGTAAATGCGTAATTGTAAGTTTTCTTTTTTTTTTTACAAAGCTAACTGATAGCAAAATCGTCATCTTGTGTTGAAACATGGTAACTATAGGACTGCAAAAAAAAAAAAAAAAAAAAAATTGCGCATGGAACATAAATCTTGACCATGAATGTTTTTCTTTTAGTCGAATATTACACAGAAAATTACATTGTGCCTTGGTCAAATTGATTATTTACTTGAAGTTTAATTTACCAAGGGTTTATTGTGGTATTGCAGTTCCCAAGAAAGGGGGTTAAAGAAACCAAAACACAGTCTTTTATAATATACAGCCAGTGTAAATGCTTGATTGTATGTTTTCTTTTGTTCATGTTTTTTTTTCAAATTATCTTTTGCAGCCTACGTACTCCAAAGACTGGAATTTTTACTAAAAGTTTAAGTTTTTCCAGTTGTTTTTTCAACTTTATCCCGTTATATTTATTTTCTAATACGAAGACATTAAGGGTTTTTAATCAGAGAAATAGCCGATTTAAGTAGTTTATTAGAAAAAAAAACAAGTTTTTTAAATGAAAGTAAGGAGCGACATTAAAACTTAAAACGAACAGAAATTACTCGGTATATGAAAGGGGCTTTTCCTTCTCAACACCCCGCTCTTTACACTAAAGTTTCTTACTGTTTTAAAATGTAGAGTTAAGAGAAAGAGTCAAACTTTAGAGTTTGACTGTTTGTCCCAATTTTTTAAGAACAGCTACCGAAACATGGGTCATTTGATTAGAAAAGGAAACATTTCGTAAAGTCCTTAAAGCTTTAGCGTAAATAGCAAGGTATTGAGGAGGGAAGTGATTCCTTTATAAACAATTTCTGCTCGTTTTGAATTTTAATTTTTTAGTTCTGGTTTTTTTATAAGAAAACTTCTTTTGGAATTTTGACAAGTCACAGCACCGATAGAGCATTATATTACATAGGATCTAAATCATTGTGAAACTCATGAATTTGAATCTTCATCTAACAAATCAAATGACTAAATTGTAATTGAAAACATATCTTTCATTTTGTGAAACTAGCTTTTAAGCCTCCTAGAGGGTTTTTATATTATTTCTGGCCTGTACTATTATTACATAAGTCATTTCATAAATTAGCTGTCCTACACTTGGTTGTACTTTTGCTTTGTTTATTATTTCCATATTTTATCTTTTTTATCAAAAACTACAGAATAGGGTTGGATTTCAAGTGAACATTAATCTCTTAGCCAAAGCATGGACCCACGAGATTTTACGATTATTTGGTAAATATCCGTTAGTGTAGATATTATAGGGTTATAAATCTTTCATTTTCCTTAAGGCTACTAAATGTTTGCTGCTGCAACGAATCCAAGGAACAAAGATAACTAGGAAGTATTCTCTGTACCAGATAAGAAAATGAAATACCTAATTTGAGAGTGGAAGAGGAATAAACCGTGTATTTTATGAAATAGTCTCTTGTTTCTAATAAAGTATTTATCGATTCAATGATTCTTTTAATTTCTTTTTAATGCCAACGATTACTAGATAGGTATAAGACAAAGCTAGGTGAAGTAGAGTTGACCGAATAGAGTGAGAGGATATGAGGATAAAACAATAATTTCAGATAGGATAGAATTGCCCCTTTTCAATGAATATGGCCAATTAAATCCGTTTCAATAAGAGTCCCACTAGATACAAAACAAGCAAAAATCAAAAATTTCCTATTTGAGTGTCTTGGTCGTCATTTATATTCCCTGTGTCCCGGTCGTCATTGAGCTTTGTTGATGGTGATTGCTAATCGAACATTCCCTGTGTCCCGGTCGTCATTTCTATATCCCCTGTGCCCCCCAAATTCCCCTTTGTAGTTGTGTCCCTGTGTCCCGGTTGTCGTTTCTCTGTGTCCCGGTCGTTATTTGTGTCCCGGTGTCCCAGTTTGTAATTTCTCTTTTAGTGTCCCGGTCGTCATTTATATTCCCTGAGTCCCGGTGTCCCGGTCGTCATTTTTGTCCCGGTGTCCTGGTCTGTAATATTGTCAGTGGACAAACATGACGTCAGTCAACAAACAACCACATCCCGGCATAATGCTCAACCCTTAGAATGACGTCAGTCGAAAAACAAACATGACGTCAGTCAACACACAAACAAACAACTTATTTATATATATATATATAGATATCTACATTTATTTTAGTAGAACCTACACCTCAGAAGTAGGCATTTATAAATCCTAAATTTAAAAGACATACCTATTCTAGACAGTAATTTATCTCTCAACTGCCATCTTTTGATCAAACTACTTGTACCACTGTACCACTGAATTCCAGCAGACCCATAATTATTCAGTGAAAATACATTTGCCATTGATTTCATATTACTTATGGAAAAAAAACTAGTTTTTTGACGTAGCACCTAAGCGTACCAGTTTTCGAAAGGGTCCTTTTTGGTTTAGAACCGGCATGTCATCACCTTCCTATTAGCCTATGAAGCAAAACAAATTTTGTGACCTCAGGACTTAAATGTGCCCGTATTTGACAAATGTATGTTTTTTAATCAAATCGGCATGGCCGCAAAAAACCTGTTTTGTAACTTGTCATAAGCGGCTGTCCCAGGATTCGACCGACCCTAATATATATAGATTTTCACTCTTTTTTCATGAAGTGAGTCAATCTGTTGGCCTCAATGGGCTTCATGACTGCATCCAATCCATGTTATAGTCTGGATATATGCATTATATTCGCTTTTGCTGCGAAACAAAATTGGTCTCCCAACTTAAATTTATTCAAAGACAAAATATATCTGCCAAGTATGTAATCCCATTAAAATTTTATTTGACAATCCTTTCCGATTTCAACTGGTGCATTAGGGCTCATGTCATCATATCATCACTGTCAACTCTTTCAAGTAGCAATTCTGTAAAACCACTCATTTATACAAGGTTACTGCTTACCAGCACCAAGGACCAAGTGAATCTCGGTCTCCCGGTGTAATATACTGTCTCGAAAAGAATTCTGGGAATGTCTATTATCTTTATTTGTTATTGTTGCCCAGGTGGTTTTTACATTTTTTGTATTCACTGATCTTTGAGGTTATGTTCTGATACTATGATTTCATTTTCCAAATTGACATTTGTGATCTATAGTGTATAGATCTATTTCCTGTGCGGATACACTGAGTCACAACTTTACAAAGAAAATCGTAATCTGTTAAATATTTAACAAGAAATTAAATGAGTTTTCGATGAAGTTGATTAGGAACTGTGTGAGTGAGTAATTATGTTCATTTCATAGTAGCAGGATTAGAAGTAGTAGGAGTAGTATTAGTATTAGTAGTAACATCCTTATAAGCATTATTCACAGTTTTGAATAATGTATTGAATAATGTTATGTAAATATCGTCAAAGACTTTCAAAGTGTACCTACAGGCTCCATACAGTCGTCTCTTTTCTTCTCTTTGGTTAACTTCTTCCACATTCTCAAGTATTAGGTTTGCTAGGTTATTATGGTATAATTCAGAAAGCAAATCACTCTGAATGAAGTCTTTACAACTATTGAGTAAAATTTTCACAATACATTTCGGAACTAAATCTTTTACTTGATTTGACACTATTTTCATATAGGAGTCAATGGCATTACGAATAGTCAAGATTTGACGTTTGTTCTTCATGGATTCTTTATCCATTCTCAGTGTCTTTAGAAGTAACACCAACTCTTGCAAAAGCAGCCTTCCATGCGTCATAACTATCTTGATCCTTAAACGTTACATAGAGCTTTTTGGAATCTTTATAGATGTTTCTGCCCCTCGATCGGTAAAGAGTGAAAGTGGATTTTTCTGTCATTAATTCAGACTCAAGCTCTTTCAGCTTAATCCCTTCTAGGGGTATAGTAATCTTTTGTTCCTGGTCATCTCCATTGCCACTTGTATACCAGGACAGATCCTCGGTTGTCAAAATAGACAAATATACTTTATTTCTTCTTTTTATTAAATCCACAATGGAGAAACACATGGAGATATATCCATGTCAGATGATGTGTTTTTTTATTTTTGGCAGGTCCAGGGATGTACAGATGTCTTGTAACTTATCGACAATTGAAGTCAGTTCTTCCATAGCTTTATTATTTATTAATGATAAGTCCACCTTTGTTGATATAATGAAGCTTCTTCTAACATTCAAAACATAACCTTAACGTTTTAAAAAAAATTAATGCGTTTTTCATGTAATTGGTTTTCTCAAATTTCTCTAAGAATATGTATATAGTTCTGGGATTGTAAATTTTTTTTTATTTTTGAAGAAAAAGAAATACCCCTGGTTTTCCTTTTACGTCATTTCACTTCTTCATAAGAACTTCGATTAGTTACGCCCAAAGAGTGTATGCAGAGGTCGTCGATGAATGACAATCATGGTTCTGGCGGCAGACGCAACCTAGTAAATAACGAACTTGACCCTATTTCAACCGAAAATTTAAAATGTGAACTGAAAAAAAAGTGAGGAAGAATAGTCATTTGATACTAATTCTGGAATGTTAACTACTTTTTTTTGTATTAATCTTATTGGTACAAGTTAGTCATTTACGAGCAGATTTATGGGAATATCAAAAATAGCCTGAACCTCCAGAAAAACATTGTATGATCGAAATGATATCTGGAGCAACAAGGAACATCTTTTTTCGCCTAGGAAGCAAAGATGTCTCTCCTTTTCTCATCTTTTTTGAAACACCGTTCAGAAATCCTTAGAAGATAATATCAGTATGAAATGCAGTTTTTGACAAAACTGCGTCTTAATATACGCAATGATATAAACACGTATCTTTTGACAAATGATGATATAAAACAAGTATCTTTTCAAAAGTTGCTTCTCTGAGGTATGATGTGATGTTTGGGTGACTCCACTGCCTGATTCCCAGTGGCTCATTCTTTACTAGGTTCCAGCTAAGAAAAAACTGAAGGCATTTCCTGTGAGTAAAACTGAATTTAAGACTGGATTGGAGCCAGATCAAGACTGTCCTATTTGGTTGCATCATATTATGAAAGATTATGGCGTTAGGACTGGAAACCAATTTCGACGGTACATAGTCAAAATCAACTCAAATTTTCTGGCTCATGGAGTCTGTAGTCCTAGAATCCTCATTCCCTGTGGTTCATTCTTTACTAGGTTCCAGCCAAGAAAAAGCCAAAGGTGATGAGTGTGAATTATATTTGAGATATGATTGGGGTAAGACTAAAACTGCCCCATTTGGTTGCATTGCATCACATTAGGACTCTATGCCTGGTAAGACTAAAACTGCCCTATTTGGTTGCATCAGGTTATGACGCTATGACTGGATAAATTTCGACGCCAACGTCAAAAAGCATCTAAAATCTTTAGCTTACGTCCTTCTGCCTGAGCCTCGAGTCTTGTAATTTGAAACTTAAACGTAAAGTAAACCTCATATTTCGCCACCAATTGAACTTCAGAAGAGATGGATAATCCTTCGAGTGGAGTCAAAAACTGAAAAAAGTAAAAGTTCACCATTTCGGTAATGTTGTACTATATGGTGCTGATCAACAGTTGATAAAAGAGAATTTTAAGGGTTGATTGACTGAAAAAAAGTGATCTAAAAGAATGAATATGGCTACAGCCCAGGAACACGGGCACAAAATTATAATTGTCCAACTTTGATCATCCAGAATATTCATCCAGAATTTCAAGTAATAAAAAAAATTATATATTTTGTGTACCCAAACGTGATAAATGGAGATCCACCAATATATTCGTAATAAAAGATTAAAGGGAAATGGGAACTTCCTGGGAGGGTGTAAAGAGGGAGGCTTTGAATAGATTGGTATGGAGGAGGAGCGTGCATAGCTTTGATGGTCTCAGGCGACTTGGTGCCGCACCTAGTTGCTAGTAGTAGTATTAGTAGTAGTAGTAGTAGTAGTAGTAGTAGTAGTAGTAGTAGTAGTAGTAGTAGTAGTAGTAGTAGTAGTAGTAGTAGTAGTAGTAGTAGTAGTAGTAGTAGTAGTAGTAGCAGTAATTGAAACCCCCCAAAAAGATTTAAATTAGTTTTATTTTCAAGGTTTATATCTTCCAATGCTCACTTACTATGATGATATCTTAAATTTACGTGAAAATTTATCATCTACTGGGGATGATTTTTATATACTATTATGGAATATACCAGATTCGGTGTCCACATACCAGTATATTATTTGTTTGTTATTATCTCTATCTTACTTTTATTACTTTTTATATTATGTTATTAGAAAAAATATATTTTCTAAGAGTGTTTTCTTTTTTCTTTTTTTCCTCTTCATTCTTTCTTTTTGTTCCCTTTTTTACTCTGATTTATATTAAGAAGAGAAAACGTAAAATTTAAATTAACGAAATAATGACCAGGGACGGATCGATTAGGTTCGGGGGCTGATTGGAATTTTTTGTGGAGCCCACACATACACACATATACATATATATATATATATATATATATATATATATATATATATATATATATATATATATATATATATATATATATATATATATATATATATATATATATATATATATATATATATATATATATATATATATATATATATATATATATATATATATATATATATATATATATATATATATATATATATATATATATATATATATATATATATATATATATATATATATATATATATATATATATATATATATATATATATATATATATATATATATATATATATATATATATATATATATATATATATATATATATATATATATATATATATATATATACTAGCTGTTGGGGTGGCGCTTCGCGCCACCCCAACACCTAGTTGGTGGGGGCGCTTCGCGCCCCCCCCCCCAAGCCCCCCCCGCGCGCGTAAGTTGTTACGCACCATATTAGTTACGCGCCATTGTAGTTGTGTCCCTATGTCCCCCCCAAGCCCCCCCGCGCGCGTAAGTCGTTACGCGCCATATTAGTTACGCGCCATTGTAGTTGTGTCCCTATGTCCCACCTGTGAATATAGATATATATATATATATATATATATATATATATATATATATATATATATATATATATATATATATATATATATATATATATATATATATAAATATATATCTATATATATAAAAATAAGTTGTCTGTCTGTCTGTGGATCTGTGGATCTGTGGATCAGGTGACGTCATGTTTCGGCTGACGTCATGAAATTAGTTGCCGTCATTTTTGCTTTGAAGGTGACGTCATTCAAGTTATATAAGACATATGTTCGCGTAGAAATCTATTAATGTTTAAGTTTACAATGACTGATGAAGATGCTCAAAGAGTCTATGCCAAAAAACTTGCTGCTGATAGAGAAAGTCAGAAAAGAAAGCGTGCCGAGGAACTACCAGAGCAACGTGAAAGCAGACTTGCTGCTAAAAGAGAAAGTGAAAAAAGAAGGCGTGCCGAGGAATCAAAAGACCAGCAGGGAAACAGGCTTGAGGCTGATAGAGAAAGAAAGAACAGAAAGCATGCCGAGGAACTACCAGAGCAACGCAGAAGCAGACTTGCTGCTAAAAGAGAAAGTGAAAAAAGAAGGCGTGCCGAGGAATCAAAAGACCAGCAGGGAAACAGGCTTGAGGCTGATAGAGAAAGAAAGAACAGAAAGCATGCCGAGGAACTACCAGAGCAACGCAGAAGCAGACTTGCTGCTAAAAGAGAATGTGAAAAAAGAAGGCGTGCCGAGGAATTACAAGAACAGCAAGAAATCAGGCTTGCTGCTGATAGAGAAAGTAAGAAAAGAAAGCGTGCCGAGGAATCACAAGAACAGCAAGAAATCAGGCTTGCTGCTGATAGAGAAAGTAAGAAAAGACAGCGTGCCGAGGAATTACAAGAACAGCAAGAAATCAGGCTTGCTGCTGATAGAGAAAGTAAGAAAAGAAAGCGTGCCGAGGACTCAGAGCAATCAGAAAGTTATCGCCTGGCATTCAGGTACAACCCAGTCGATGATTATAGCTTGAGTAGATGTGGTCAAATCGGGACAATGTCTAAAATTTGTCCCTATTGCAAGGCCTTGAAATTCAATGGCGAAACAATGGGAATGTGTTGCGCCTCAGAAAAAGTTAAACTTCCTCTATTGGCTGCACCACCAGAGCCATTGAAGACTTTCCTTACTGGAACTACGTCAGAATCTAAGCGTTTTTTGTCAAAAATTGGACAATACAACTCATGTTTCCAAATGACGTCGTTTGGAGCCCAAATCGAAAATCCAGATCAATTTATGTCTACTTTCAAAGTAAAAGGGCAAATTTATCATAAAGCAGGGTCCCTTCTACCATTCTCAGGCGAGAATCATAAATTTTTACAATTGTACTTCATCAGTGATAGAAATTCTGAATTGAATGCACGTTGCGAAATTTCTCCCAACGTTGAAAGGACAATCGTTTCCCAATTGCAACATCTTTTCCACGAAAATAATAATTTAGTGCGTCTGTTCAAAACAGCCATCGATTTGATGCCTACTGATACTCATAAAATTGTTATTTCCGCTGACAAAACGCCTCCTGGCCAACATGTGCGTAGATACAATGCTCCGACTATCGACGAAGTGGCAATCGTTATGGTCGGTGATCAGTTTTTACCTCGAGATATTATTCTACATAAGCGAAACGCTCAGTTGTTAAGAATTGCTGAAACTCATCGATGCTACGATGCCCTACAATATCCTATCATTTTTTGGGATGGAGCCGACGGCTATCACTTTAATATTAAATTGATGAATCCAGCCACTAACAAAGAAATGAATAAGAAATGCAGTGCAATGCATTATTATTCCTATAGACTAATGATTCGGCAGGATGAAGAAAATTATATTTTAAAATGCCGTGAATTGTTTCACCAATTTGTCGTGGATATGTATGCTAAAATTGAATCAGAACGTTTGCTATATATCCGCCTGAATCAGACCAAGCTCCGCTCTGAACAATACATTCATTTGCGAGATGCAGTTATAAATGACGACTTGCCGTAAAAAAAAAAACAATGGAAAACCTAATAGATGCCACAATCTTGACAGGGCCTTATGAGGGTGAGGCTGTTCTTATTCCTCGCATTCCCATGATTCCAACGGATCTGCTTTTTCAATTTAAAAGATTGCAATTCCCAATTCGATTAGCATTTGCAACCACCATCAACAAAGCTCAAGGGCAATCACTAGAAAAATGCGGTATAGATCTTAATACAGATTGCTTTACCAATGTACAATTGTATGTTGCATCTTTGAGGGTCGGTAAACCTGACAATCTATTTATACGCACAGACAATGGGACAGCGAAGACTGTTGTATATTCACAAGTTTTACGTAGTTAATTTGTATTGTATCTATCTATCTATCTATCTATATAAAAACGAGTTGTGTGTATGCATGTTTGTTTGTTTGTAAAAAGAGCGTTTGCATATGACGTCATTATTAGTACATACGGCTTTGTATATGGACAGACAATGGGAAAGCCAAGAATGTTGTATATTCGCAATTTTTACGTAGTTTGAAACACATATATAAATCTATCTATATTCACAGGTGGGACACAGGGACACAACTACAATGGCGCGTAACTAATATGGCGCGTAACTAATATGGCGCGTAACGACTTACGCGCGCGGGGGGGCTTGGGGGGGCGCGAAGCGTCCCACCAACTAGGTGTTGGGGTGGCGCGAAGCGCCACCCCAACAGCTAGTATATATATATATATATGTTTTTAACTACGTAAAACTTGCGAATATACAACATTCTTTGCTGTCCCATTGTCTGTGCATATAAATAGATTGTCAGGTTTACCGACTCTTGAACATGCAACATATAATGGTCCATGGGAAAACAATCCGTATTCAGATCTATACCTCATGATTCTAATGATTGCCCTTGAGCTTTGTTGATGGTGATTGCTAATCGACCATTCCCTGAGTCGCCATCGTCATTTATATATCCCCCTGTGCACCCCGGCGTCCCCTTTGTAGTTATGTCCCTGTGTCCCGGTCGTCATTTGTGTCCCGGTGTCCCAGTCTGTGATTTCTCTTTGAGTGTCCCGGGCGTCATTTATATTCCTTGTGTCCTGGTGTCCCGGTCGTCATTTGTCAGGTTTACCGACTCTTGAACATGCAACATATAATTGTCCATGGGAAAAACAATCCATATTCAGATCTATACCTCATGATTCTAATGATTGCCCTTGAGCTTTGTTGATGGTGATTGCTAATTGAACATTCCCTCTGTCCCGGTCGTCATTTATATTCCCAGTATCCCGGTCGTCATTTGTGTCCCAGTGTTCCAGTCTGTAATTTCTCTTTGAGCGTCCCGTTCGTCTTTGTTTGATGGTGAGCTTTGTTGCCCCTTGAGCTTTGTTGATGGTGATTGCTAATCGAACATTGCCTGTGTCCCCGTCGTCATTTATGTCCCCCCTGTGCCCCCGGCGTCACCGTTGTAGTTGTGTCCCTGCGTCCCGGTCGTCATTTATATTCCCTGTGTCCCGGTCGTCATCCCGGTATACATTCGTTTTCGAATTGGTATATGATGAAATAAATTTTTAATTTTTTCCCTTTTTTTCCTTTTAGTTTTTTTTATTGGTTTTGACCTTTTTTTAGGTTTTTTAGTTTTTTTCTTTTTGGTTTTTTTTGAAAGTTTATCTTTTTATTTTTTTTATTTTTATTTTTTTAGTTTTCTTTTTCTCCTTTATTTTTCAGTTTTTCGTTTTTTCTTTTTACTTTTTTTTTAGTTTTTATCTTTTTTATTTTTTTTTATTTTTATTCTTAATTTTATTAGTTTTCTTTTTCTCTTCTATTTTTCAGTTTTTTCCTTTTTTTTAAGTTTTTTTTTTTTAGTTTTTAGTTTCTTTAGTTTTTTAGTTTTTTTATTTTTTTTTAGTTTTTTAGCTTTTTATTTTTTTTTATTAGTTTTTAGTTTTTTTGTAGTTTTTGCCTTTTTTTAGTTTTTTCAGTTTTTTTTTTAGTTTTTAGTTTTTTACCTTTTTTAGCCTAACCAGGATTTGAACCTAGGACCTTCATTCTCCGTTCTGACACCCTCTCTCACCGAGTGACTACTCCAGCATGTTCATTTTGGTGTTTTAAATGGTATATTATTAACCAAATTAATGTGTTTTACAATATACTAAGCATCGTCATGGTGATTGCTAATTGAACATTCCCTCTGTCCCGGTCGTCATTTATATTCCCAGTATCCCGGTCGTCATTTGTGTACCAGTGTTCCAGTCTGTAATTTCTCTTTGAGCGTCCCGTTCGTCTTTGTTTGATGGTGAGCTTTGTTGCCCCTTGAGCTTTGTTGATGGTGATTGCTAATCGAACATTGCCTGTGTCCCCGTCGTCATTTATGTCCCCCCTGTGCCCCCGGCGTCACCGATGTAGTTGTGTCCCTGCGTCCCGGTCGTCATTTATATTCCCTGTGTCCCGGTCGTCATCCCGGTATACATTCGTTTTCGAATTGGTATATGATGAAATAAATTTTTAATTTTTTCCCTTTTTTCCTTTTAGTTTTTTTTATTGGTTTTGACCTTTTTTAGGTTTTTTAGTTTTTTTCTTTTTGGTTTTTTTTAAGTTTTTATCTTTTTAGTTTTTTTATTTTTATTTTTTTAGCTTTCTTTTTCTCCTTTATTTTTCAGTTTTTCGTTTTTTCTTTTTACTTTTTTTTTAGTTTTTATCTTTTTTATTTTTTTTTATTTTTATTCTTAATTTTATTAGTTTTCTTTTTCTCTTCTATTTTTCAGTTTTTTCCTTTTTTTAAGTTTTTTTTTTTAGTTTTTAGTTTTTTTAGTTTTTTAGTTTTTTTAGTTTTTTTTAGTTTTTTAGCTTTTTTATTTTTTTTATTAGTTTTTAGTTTTTTTTGTAGTTTTTGCCTTTTTTTAGTTTTTTCAGTTTTTTTTTAGTTTATAGTTTTTTACCTTTTTTAGCCTAACCAGGATTTGAACCTAGGACCTTCATTCTCCGTTCTGACACCCTCTCTCACCGAGTGACTACTCCAGCATGTTCATTTTGGTGTTTTAAATGGTATATTCTTAACCAAATTAATGTGTTTTACAATATACTAAGCATCGTCACAACAAACATGACGACAACTAATTTCATGACGTCAGCCGACACAGAAACATGACGTCACCTGATCCACAGATCCACAGACAGACAACTTATTTTTATATAGATAGATATATATATATATGTATATATATATACATATATATATATATATATATATATATATATATATATATATATATATATATATATATATATATATATATATATATATATATATATATATATATATATATATATATCTATATATATAAAAATAAGTTGTCTGTCTGTCTGTGGATCTGTGGATCAGGTGACGTCATGTTTCGGCTGACGTCATGAAATTAGTTGCCGTCATTTTTGCTTTGAAGGTGACGTCATTCAAGTTATATAAGACATATGTTCGCGTAGAAATCTATTAATGTTTAAGTTTACAATGACTGATGAAGATGCTCAAAGAGTCTATGCCAAAAAACTTGCTGCTGATAGAGAAAGTCAGAAAAGAAAGCGTGCCGAGGAACTACCAGAGCAACGCGAAAGCAGACTTGCTGCTAAAAGAGAAAGTGAAAAAAGAAGGCGTGCCGAGGAATCAAAAGACCAGCAGGGAAACAGGCTTGAGGCTGATAGAGAAAGAAAGAACAGAAAGCATGCCGAGGAACTACCAGAGCAACGCAGAAGCAGACTTGCTGCTAAAAGAGAAAGTGAAAAAAGAAGGCGTGCCGAGGAATCAAAAGACCAGCAGGGAAACAGGCTTGAGGCTGATAGAGAAAGAAAGAACAGAAAGCATGCCGAGGAACTACCAGAGCAACGCAGAAGCAGACTTGCTGCTAAAAGAGAATGTGAAAAAAGAAGGCGTGCCGAGGAATTACAAGAACATCAAGAAATCAGGCTTGCTGCTGATAGAGAAAGTAAGAAAAGAAAGCGTGCCGAGGAATCACAAGAACAGCAAGAAATCAGGCTTGCTGCTGATAGAGAAAGTAAGAAAAGAAAGCGTCCCGAGAAATTACAAGAACAGCAAGAAATCAGGCTTGCTGCTGATAGAGAAAGTAAGAAAAGAAAGCGTGCCGAGGAATCAGAACAATCTGAAAGTTATCGCCTGGCATTCAGGTACAACCCAGTCGATGATTATAGCTTGAGTAGATGTGTTCAAATCGGGACAATGTCTAAAATTTGTCCCTATTGCAAGGCCTTGAAATTCAATGGTGAAACAATAGGAATGTGTTGCGCCTCAGGAAAAGTTAAACTTCCTCTATTGGCTGCACCACCAGAGCCATTGAAGACTTTCCTTACTGGAACTACGTCAGAATCTAAGCGTTTTTTGTCAAAAATCAGACAATACAACTCAAGTTTCCAAATGACGTCGTTTGGAGCCCAAATCGAAAATCCAGATCAATTTATGTCTACTTTCAAAGTAAAAGGGCAAATTTATCATAAAGCAGGGTCCCTTCTACCATTCTCAGGCGAGAATCATAAATTTTTACAATTGTACTTCATCAGTGATAGAAATTCTGAATTGAAGGCACGTTGCGAAATTTCTTCCAACGTTGAAAGGACAATCGTTTCCCAATTGCAACATCTTTTCCACGAAAATAATAATTTAGTGCGTCTGTTCAAAACAGCCATCGATTTGATGCCTACTGATACTCATAAAATTGTTATTTCCGCTGAAAAAACGCCTTCTGGCCAACATGTGCGTAGATACAATGCTCCGACTATCGACGAAGTGGCAATCGTTATGGTCGGTGATCAGTTTTTACCTCGAGATATTATTCTACATAAGCGAAACGCTCAGTTGTTAAGAAGACAGCGAAGACTGTTGTATATTCACAAGTTTTACGTAGTTAACAGCTAGTATATATATATATATATATATATATATATATATATATATATATATATATATATATATATATATATATATATATATATATATATATATATATATTTTTTACTACGTAAAACTTGCGAATATATACATTCTTTGCTGTCCCATTGTCTGTCTATATAAATAGATTGTCAGGTTTACCAACTCTTGAACATGCAACATAATAATTGTCCATGGGAAAACAATCTGTATTCAGATCTATACCGCATTTTTCTAACGATTGCCCTTGAGTTTTGTTGATGGTGATTGCTAATCGAACATTCCCTGTGTCCCCGTTGTCATTTATATATCCCCCTGTGCCCCCGGCGTCCCCATTGTAGTTGTGTCCCTGTGTCTTGGTCGTCATGTATATTCCCTGTGTCCCGGTCGTCATTTTTGTCCCGGTATCACAGTCTGTAATTTCTCTTTGAGTGTCCCGGTCGTCATTTATATTCCCTCTGTCTCGGTGTCCCGGTCGTCATTTATATTCCCTGTGTCCCGGTCGTCATTTGTGTCCCGGTGTCCCGGTCTGTATATACATTGGTTTTTGAATTGGTATATGAAGAAATACATTTTTGTGTTTTTCCCCTTTTTTTCTTTTTATATTTTTTGGTTTTTACCTTTTTTTCGTTTTTTTCTTTTTATTTTATTTTTTTTTTTAGTTTTTTTTTCTCCTTTATTTTCACAGTTTTTTCCCTTTTTTTTCTTTTTTTTCTTTTTTAGTTTTTTAATTAGTTTAAATATATATATATATATATATATATATATATATATATATATATATATATATATATATATATATATATATATATATATATGTATGTATATATATATATATATATATATATATATATATATATATATATATATATATATATATATATATATATATATATATATATATATATATATATATATATATATATATATATATATACATATATATATATATATATATATATATATATATATATATATACATATATATATATATATATATATATATATATATATATATATATATATATATATATATATATATATATATATATATATATATATATATATATATATATATATATATATATATATATATATATATATATATATATATATATATATAAATATATATATATACTAGCTGTTGGGGTGGCGCTTCCCACCAACCCAACATCTAGTTGGAGGGGGCGCTTCGCGCTCCCCCAAGCCCCCCCCCCCACGCACGTAAGTTATTACGCGCCATATTAGTTACGCGCCATTATAGTTGTGTCCCTGTGTCCCACCTGTGAATATATATATATATACTAGCTGTTGGGGAGGCGCTTCGCGCCCCCCCAAGCCCCCCCGCGTGCATAAGTCATTACGCGCCATATTAGTTACGCGTCATTGTAGCTGTGTCCCTGTGTCCCACCTGTGAATAGAGATAGATATAAATATATATTTTTAATTACGTAAAACATGCGAATATACAACATTCTTCGCTGTCCCATTGTCTCTGCATATAAATAGCATTTATATTCCCTGTGTCCCGGTCGTCATTTGTGTCCTTATGTCCCAGTTTGTATTTTCTCTTTGAGTGTCCCGGTCGTCATTTATATTCCCTGTGTCCCAGTGTCCCGGTTGTCATATGTGTCCCGGTGTCCCGGTCGTAATTTCTATTCAAACAATCCCTGTGTCTCAGTCGTCAATTATATATCCCGCCTGTGCCCCCGGCGTCCCCGTTGTAGTTGTGTCCCTGCGTCCCGGTCGTCATTTATATTCCCAGGCGTGATTTGTGTCCGGGTGTCCCAGTCTGTAATTTTTCTCTTTGAGGTTCCTGGTCGTCATTTATATTCCCTCTGTGTCGGTCGTCATTTGTGTCCCGGTCTGTAATTTATCTTTGAGTGTTTTTTCTTTTTAGTTTTTTTTTAGTTTTTTACATTTTTTCAGTTTTTTTTTTCTTCTTTATTTTTCAGCGTCACTATGAAGTACTTATTGGAGAACCTTTGTTTTTGAACTTAAATCTGGTAGGCATTGATGACCTTATCCAAGTCAAAATCCCAAACCCAATCATCATCGCTATCATTTTCAGTTTTGATGTTTTGACTCTCGCTTTCCAGGTGGATTTTCATCTAACTGCGCGGTTTTGCGTTCTTTAGCCGCAAGCCTGTTTTCTTGCTGTTCTTGTGATTCCTCGGCACGCTTTCTTTTCTTACTTTCTCTATCAGCTGCAAGCCTGTTTTCTAGCTGTTCTTGTGATTCCTCGGCACGCTTCCTTTTCTTACTTTCTCTATCAGCAGCAAGTTTTTTGGCATAGACTCTTTGAGCAGCTTCCTCGGCTGTTGCCATTGTAGGTTCTTCAGTCTTTTAACAATTAAACATTTTTCCGTGAACGCATGTCTTAAATACCATTAATGACGTCACCGTCATAGCAAAAATGACGACAACTAACTTCAAGACGTCAGTCAACACAGAAACATGACGTCACCTGACAGACAGACACACAGACAGACAACTTATTTTTATATATATAGAAGATATAGATATGTTTTTAACGACGTAAAACTTGTGAATGTACAACATTCTTCGCTGCCCCATTGTCTGTGCATATAAATAGATTGTCATGTTTACCGACTCTTGAACATGCAACATATAACTGTCCATGGGAAAAACAATCCGTATTTAGATCTATACCTCATGATTCTAATGATTGCCCTTGAGTTTTGTTGATGGTGATTGCTAATCGAACATTGCCTGTGTCCCCGTCGTCATTTATATATCCCCCCTGTGCCCCCGGCGTCACCGTTGTAGTTGTGTCCCTGCGTCCCGGTCGTCATTTATATTCCCTGTGTCCCGGTCGTCATCCCGGTGTCTTGGTCGTCATTTGTGCCCCGATGTCCCGGTCTGTATATACATTCGTTTTTGAATTGGTATATGATGAAATAAATTTTTAGTTTTTTCCCTTTTTTTCTTTTAGTTTTTTTTTATTGGTTTTTACCTTTTTTAGGTTTTTTAATTTTTTTTTCTTTTTTCTTTTTAGTTTTTTTTGAAGTTTTTATCTTTTTAGTTTTTTTATTTTTATTTTTATTTTTTAGTTTTCTTTTTCTCCTTTATTTTTCAGTTTTTTTCCTTTTCTTAGTTTTTTTTTCTTTTTTAGTTCTTTTAGTTTTTACCTTTTTTTAGTTTTTTTATTTTTTTAGTTTTTTAGCTTTTTTTTAGTTTTTTTTATCAGTTTTTAGTTTATTTTATGGTTTTTTCCTTTTTTTAGTTTTTTTTTTAGTTTTTTACCTTTTTTTTCTTCTTTTGTATAAGTGTGAAATAATTCAGACGTCATATTCGGACAAACACGACGTGTTTTATATATATATATATATATACATATATATATATATATATCTATATATATAAAAATAAGTTGTCTGTCTGTCTGTGGATGTGTGGATCAGGTGACGTCACCTGAAAAAACTGGATCAGGTGACGTCAAAACTGAAAAAACTAAAAAAAGGCAAAAACTACAAAAAAAACTAAAAACTAATAAAAAAAATAAAAAAGCTAAAAAACTAAAAAAACTAAAAAAAGGCAAAAACTACAAAAAAAACTAAAAACTAATAAAAAAGCTAAAAAACTAAAAAAACTAAAAAAAGGCAAAAACTACAAAAAAAACTAAAAACTAATAAAAAAAATAAAAAAGCTAAAAAACTAAAAAAACTAAAAAAAGGTAAAAAACTAAAAAAACTAAAAACTAAAAAAAACTAAAAAAAAAGGAAAAAACTGAAAAATAAGCTAAAATAAAGGTAAAAACCAATAAAAAACTAAAAAAAAAACTGAAAAAACTAAAAAGGCAAAAACTACAAAAAAAAACTAAAAACTAATAAAAAAAGTAAAAAAGCTAAAAAACTAAAAAAACTAAAAAAACTAAAAAAAGGTAAAAAACTAAAAAAAATAAAAAATAAAAAAAAACTAAAAAAAAGGAAAAAACTGAAAAATAAGCTAAAATAAAGGTAAAAACCAATAAAAAACTAAAAAGAAAAAAAGGAAAAAACTAAAAAAAATTTTCATCTAAAAAACTAAAAAAAACTAAAAAAGGTAAAAACTAAAAGAACTAAAAAAGAAAAAAATAAATGACGACACTCAAAGAGAAAGCGACCAGGACAAAAGGAATGTTCGATTAGCAATCAACAAAGCACCGGGACACAGGGAGTATAAATGACGACCAGGACATAAGTAAAAAAAAAAACTATCTTCTATATATATAAAAATAAGTTGTCTGTCTGTCTGTGGATGGATCAGGTGACGTCACCTGAAAAAACTGGATCAGGTGACGTCAAAACTGAAAAAACTAAAAAAAGGCAAAAACTGCAAAAAAAACTAAAAACTAATAAAAAAAATAAAAAAGCTAAAAAACTAAAAAAACTAAAAAAGGGCAAAAACTACAAAAAAAACTAAAAACTAATAAAAAAGCTAAAAAACTAAAAAAACTAAAAAAAAGGCAAAAACTACAAAAAAACTAAAAACTAATAAAAAAAAATAAAAAAGCTAAAAAACTTAAAAAACTAAAAAAACTAAAAAAAGGTAAAAAACTAAAAAAACTAAAAACTAAAAAAAACTAAAAAAAAGGAAAAAACTGAAAAATAAGCTAAAATAAAGGTAAAAACCAATAAAAAACTAAAAAAAAACTGAAAAAACTAAAAAAGGCAAAAACTACAAAAAAACTAATAAAAAAAGTAAAAAAGCTAAAAAACTAAAAAAACTAAAAAAACTAAAAAAAAACTAAAAAAGGTAAAAAACTAAAAAAAATAAAAAATAAAAAAAAAATAAAAAAAAGGAAAAAACTGAAAAATAAGCTAACATAAAGGTAAAAACCAATAAAAAACTAAAAAGAAAAAAAGGAAAAAACTAAAAAAAATTTTCATCTAAAAAACTAAAAAAAACTAAAAAAGGTAAAAACTAAAAGAACTAAAAAAGAAAAAAATAAATGACGACACTCAAAGAGAAAGCGACCAGGACAAAAGGAATGTTCGATTAGCAATCAACAAAGCACCGGGACACAGGGAGTATAAATGACGACCAGGACATAAGTAAAAAAAAAATCCCGGTCGTGATTTGTGTCCGGGTGTCCCAGTCTGTAATTTCTCTTTGAGGTTCCCGGTCGTCACTTATATTTCCTCTGTCTCGGTCGTCATTTGTGTCCCGGTCTGTAATTTCTCTTTGAGTGTTTTTTCTTTTTAGTTTTTTTTTAGTTTTTTACCTTTTTTCTTTTTTCAGTTTTCTTTTTCTTCTTTATTTTTCAGCGTAACTATGAAGTACATATCAACGAACCTTTGTTTTTTTAACTTAAATCTGGTAGGCATTGATGACCTCATCCAAGTCAAAATCCCAAACCCAATCATCATCGCTATCATTTTCAGTTTTGATATGTTTTGACTCTCGCTGTCCAGGTGGATTTTCATCTAACTGCGCGGTTTTGCGTTCAAATACCGTTAAAGACGTCACCGTCAAAGCAAAAATTACGAAAACTAATTTCATGACGTCAGCCGACACAGAAACATGACGTCACCTGATCCACAGACAGACAGACAACTTATCTTCTATATATATAAAAATCTATATATATAAAAATAAGTTGTCTGTCTGTCTGTGGATCAGGTGACGTCATATTTCTGTGTCGGCTGACGTCATGAAATTAGTTGTCAGGTGACGTCATGTTTCTGTGTCGGCTGACGTCATGAAATTAGTTGTCGTCATTTTTGCTTTGACGGTGACGTCATTCAAGATATTTAAGACATATGTTCACGTAGAAATCAAAGAGTCTATGCCAAAAAACTTGCTGCTGATAGAGAAAGTCAGAAAAGAAAGCGTGCCGAGGAACTACCAGAGCAACGCGAAAGCAGACTTGCTGCTAAAAGAGAAAGTGAAAAAAAGAAGGCGTGCCGAGGAATCAAAAGAACAGCAGGGAAACAGGCTTGAGGCTGATAGAGAAAGAAAGAACAGAAAGCGTGCCGAGGAATCAAAAGAACAGCAAGAAAACAGGCTTGAGGCTGATAGAGAAAGAAAGAACAGAAAGCGTGCCGAGGAACTACCAGAGCAACGCGGAAGCAGGCTTGCTGCTGATAGAGAAAGTAAGAAAAGAAAGCGTGCCGAGGAATCAGAGCAACCTGAAAGTTATCGCCTGGCATTCAGGTACAACCCAGTCGATGATTATAGCTTGAGTAGATGTGTTCAAATTGGGACAATGTCTAAAATTTGTCCCTATTGCAAGGCCTTGAAATTCAATGGTGAAACAATGGGAATGTGTTGCGCCTCAGGAAAAGTTAAACTTCCTCTATTGGCTGCACCACCAGAGCCATTGAAGACTTTCTTTACTGGAACTACGTCAGAATCTAAGCGTTTTTTGTCAAAAATCAGAAAATACAACTCATGTTTCCAAATGACGTCGTTTGGAGCCCAAATTGAAATCCAGATCAATTTATGTCTACTTTCAAAGTAAAAGGGCAAATTTATCATAAAGCAGGGTCCCTTCTACCATTCTCAGGCGAGAATCATAAATTTTTACAATTGTACTTCATCAGTGATAGAAATTCTGAATTGAATGCACGCTGCAAAATTTCTCCCAACGTTGAAAGGACAATCGTTTCCCAATTGCAACATCTTTTCCACGAAAATAATAATTTAGTGCGTCTGTTCAAAACAGCCATCGATTTGATGCCTACTGATACGCATAAAATTGTTATTTCCGCTGACAAAACGCCTCCTGGCCAACATGTGTGTAGATACAATGCTCCAACTATCGAAGAAGTGGCAATCGTTATGGTCGGTGATCAGTTTTTACCGCGAGATATTATTCTTCATAAGCGAAACGCTTAGTTGTTAAGAATTGCTGAAACTCATCGATGCTACGATGCCCTACAAAATCCTATCATTTTTTGGGATGGAGCCGACGGCTATCACTTTAATATTAAATTGATGAATCCAGCCACTAACAAAGAAATGAATAAGAAATGCAGTGCAATGCATTATTATTCCTATAGACTAATGATTCGGCAGGATGAAGAAAATTATATTTTAAAATGCCGTGAATTGTTTCACCAATTCGTCGTGGATATGTATGCTAAAATTGAATCAGAACGTTTGCTATATATCCGCCTGAATCAGACCAAGCTCCGCTCTGAACAATACATTCATTTGCGAGATGCAGTTATAAATGACGGTAATACCACAAGATTAACAATTTTACCTTCGTCATATGCTGGCAGTCCCCGTCATATGCATGAATATGCTCAAGATGCTATTGCGTACGTTCGTCTCTATGGTCGTCCAGATTTATTTATTACATTTACATGTAATCAATCTTGGGACGAGATACTGCAGCTTTTACTTCAAGGACAATCGGCGGTTCATAGGCATGACATTACGGCACGTGTCTTCCGGCAAAAGTTGAAATCACTGATAAACTACATTGTAAAACATGAAGTGTTTGGGTCAGTGCGATGCTGGATGTACTCAGTGGAATGGCAAAAACGAGGTTTGCCACACGCACATATACTAATCTGGCTACATAAAAAAATTACTTCGAACGAAATTGATGATGTGATTTCCGCTGAAATACCTGATAAAAATGTCGATAAGGGGTTACATGATATTATTGTAAAAAATATGATACATGGACCTTGCGGTGCAGTGAACGAAAATTCACCATGCATGGCCAAAGGAAGGTGCACAAAGCAATATCCTCGACTTTTAGTATCAAACACAATTACTGGCAATGATGGTTACCCACAATATAGAAGAAGATCTACTGAAGATGGCGGTAAAAACAGCAATAATAAAGAAGCGTAACGGTACCACCATCGAAGTAGATAACCAGTGGGTTGTTCCATATTCCCCATTATTATCAAAAACATTTAATGCACACATAAACGTAGAATACTGTAACTCCGTAAAGGCAATCAAATACATATGTAAATACGTCAACAAAGGCAGTGACATGGCAGTTTTTGGCTTGCAGCCCGAAATCAAAGATTTCGATGAAATCGTAGAATATCAGGCTGGAAGATACATAAGCAGTAATGAAGCTGTTTGGCGAATTCTTTCATTTCCGATACATGAAACGTAGTCCAGCTGTTGTTCGCTTAGCGGTACATTTACAGAATGGTCAACGTGTTTATTTCACGGAAACCAACGTGCAACAAAGAGTCCTGAATCCACCGGATACAACATTAACAGCTTTTTTTTTCGCTTTGCAAAAATGATTCTTTTGCAAAAAAACTGCTGTATACTGAAGTGCCTTCGTATTACACATGGAATACTAAAAATAAAGTATTTCAAATTCGTGCATTGTTTGGCATCATTTTAACAACTTGCTCTCCATCAGCTCCTACAGAGTTATGGGAAAAATATAAGTCAAAAATGTCCGAAGATATACTCCATCGAAAACAGTTAGAGACGTCAGATATGACTTTTGATTTTACATCAGAAATTTATAACTACACTTTAGTTGTTATAGAAGATTTGTGCGTTAGTATGGCAAACAAAACTCTTCAGGATTTGCGAATGCTTTCACCTAACCGTATCGCTGCTGTTTAGACATGTGTAGAATTGGATCGTGAACAAAGTACAGTACGAGTGATCTATTGTCGTATGTACAAAAATAACATTTCCAAGTTAACGTCGGAACAAAAAGACATTTATTTTAGCTTATTTTTCAGTTTTTTCCTTTTTTTTAGTTTTTTTTAGTTTTTAGTTTTTTAGTTTTTTACCTTTTTTTAGTTTTTTTAGTTTTTTTAAGTTTTTTAGCTTTTTTATTTTTTATTTTTTTTTTATTTTATTTTTCAGTTTTTTATTTTTTTTATTAGTTTTTAGTTTTTTTGTAGTTTTTGCCTTTTTTTTAGTTTTTTTAGTTTTTTAGCTTTTTTTATTAGTTTTTAGTTTTTTTTGTAGTTTTTGCCTTTTTTTAGTTTTTTTAGTTTTTTAGCTTTTTTATTTTTTTTATTAGTTTTTAGTTTTTTTTGTAGTTTTTTGCCTTTTTTTTAGTTTTTTCAGTTTTGACGTCACCTGATCCAGTTTTTTCAGGTGACGTCACCTGATCCACGATCCACAGATCCACAGACAACTTATTTTTATATATATAGATAGTTTTTTTTTTTTTACTTATGTCCTGGTCGTCATTTATACTCCCTGTGTCCCGGTGCTTTGTTGATTGCTAATCGAACATTCCTTTTGTCCTGGTCGCTTTCTCTTTGAGTTTCGTCATTTATTTTTTTCTTTTTTTAGTTCTTTTAGTTTTTTACCTTTTTTAGTTTTTTTAGTTTTTAGATGAAAATTTTTTTTAGTTTTTTTCCTTTTTTTCTTTTTAGTTTTTTATTGGTTTTTACCTTATTTTAGCTTATTTTCAGTTTTTTTTTCCTTTTTTTTAGTTTTTTTTTTATTTTTTATTTTTTTTAGTTTTTTTACCTTTTTTTTAGTTTTTTTAGTTTTTTTTAGTTTTTTAGCTTTTTTACTTTTTTTATTAGTTTTTAGTTTTTTTTGTAGTTTTTGCCTTTTTTTAGTTTTTTCAGTTTTTTTTTTAGTTTTTTATTGGTTTTTACCTTTATTTTAGCTTATTTTTCAGTTTTTTTTCCTTTTTTTTAGTTTTTTTTAGTTTTTAGTTTTTTTAGTTTTTTACCTTTTTTTAGTTTTTTTAGTTTTTTTAGTTTTTTAGCTTTTTTATTTTTTTTATTAGTTTTTAGTTTTTTTTGTAGTTTTTGCCTTTTTTTAGTTTTTTTAGTTTTTTAGCTTTTTTATTAGTTTTTAGTTTTTTTTGTAGTTTTTTGCCTTTTTTTTAGTTTTTTTAGTTTTTTAGCTTTTTTATTTTTTTTATTAGTTTTTAGTTTTTTTTTTGTAGTTTTTGCCTATTTTTTTTTTTAGTTTTTTTTTTCAGTTTTGACGTCACCTGATCCAGTTTTTTCAGGTGACGTCACCTGATCCATCCATCCACAGACAGACAGACAACTTATTTTATATATATAGATATATATATATATATATCATCACTGTCATTTTTGTCATTTCAGTTAAAAGCCTTTTTTGTACTCTTTTTGTGCTAACGTTCATTTACGTTTGTGTCCCCCTAGAGATTATAAAACTGCTGAAAATGCCTTTTGAAATTTATGTCACCGAATATAGGGACATGAATTTACATATTTCTAATTTTTGTTCTACAAATACTTCTACAAAGGTTTTAGAATCTATTTTCCTCGTATCTTCACTTTCAGTCAACATGATTGCTAAACATTTTAGTCTATCCCAATTTATTGGTGATATCACAAAATATTATTATTGGTTTTAGCCTGGAAAAGGATCTTTTAAGCAGCGCTTGCTGAAATTGTTAAGAACACTTCATAATTTGAAAATAAATTGTCCATTTTGATGTGACGTGGGACCCTTTCAAACGAGGAGCCTGATTGGGCCCAATTGCTCTAATCATCCTTTTCCCGGCCCTGATAATGAGTAATCAAAGTAAAACTAATGAAAATAAATGGAATGTTTAATATGGAGTGATACGCTATTAACCTTCTAGAATTCTCAGCCATTCCAGATTTTACTAAGCTAACTGTATTTTTTTTTCCGAAAGTTAGGGGTTCCTGGCTCACTTTAAAAATTCTTGAAAATTTGTCTTCAAAATAATATTTTACTATAAAGACTAAGTAAAATGATAATTACTATTCCTGAATTAACTACAAATGACATTTTTTTCTGACGAGCTATTTTTTTTTAGAAACATGTTTTCAAACTTTTGGTTACTATGGGCTTTTGATATCATTTATCCCAAAAGTAGTTTTTAAATTATGAAGGAGCAGAAAAAGGAATCAAATGACAGGCTTTTTCTAATCTACATTATATTGTAAACTGCAAATTTACCGCGTTTGGTACTAACCTTTCATCACTTGCAAAACACTCTTGGCTCACTCTTCTTTCCAGGTATCTTTCGTGAAACTTACATTCGCCATGCACTTCCTTTTGCAGCTTCCTCAATTCTTCACACTCACCCATCATAAAACCCAACATATCTCCTATATCCTCCATCTCCGCAGATAGGGCAAAAGTAAAGACAATCCTCTCCCTAAATATTTTCTCCTTGCCGCAAATGAAAAATTTCCCCCCTTAATTTGATAATGCACCTTAACTCCTCCCTTCTTAAGTTCACCATGAAAAATACACCTTCACTTTTACCCCGACTTAGAGGCACAGGGAATTAGAGAGGCTTCTTTCATGCTGCCATAACTACACCTTTACTATCTTGGCCAACTCAATTGTCATTACCATTATCAACATAGAAGAATGAAAAAAGGAGTATTTTCCCGTGGTTTCAAATTTTCTACTATGTACTTTTACAAAACATTTCTGTTTGTGTTTTTGTTGAGTGTGTCCTTTATTGTTATATTCTCTTGTGTTGCGTGGGGCGGAGGATTTCCGTCTAAGGAAAAGTCTTAGAAACCTCTCAAATTTTAATATCTCTCATTTCTACAGGAATTTATAATTTTCTTCTCCATTCTTGGCAATAACGCTAGAAAGTTCTCCCAGGGTAAGACAATTCATTTTTGGACTCAGAGATTAAATTTTCTTTTTAATGCTGTTCGGTATTCGATGAAGAGCTGATGCATATACACCTCTTTAGTGTTTCAGAATGAATTTCATTCATGAAATAATCTATCTGGAAAATTGAATTTGCTAAATTGAAAAGCAAAAAGGGGCTATTAGCACTTCCCTCCCGCTCCACCGTGCCCAGCAACCACCAGTTATTTTTTTTTCGAAAAGGGTATGGCATATTTCACTTTGTTTAAGGTTGAATCTTGTAATGACTTTCAATCAGCATGACGGGAAGGTCAAATTATGCAATTGTCTTTAACAAACTCCCCAAAACACTCAACTGTGCGTAAGTGAAAATTTGAAAAGTTGCTTAACGCAACATAACTTAACCACAGAGAATAGAAAATTACATACACAGTGTGAAAGCCACTTAATCCTCATTCAATGTTTCAATGATTTGGTTACCCTGTGATAAACGTTTAAAAAAAAAAAATGGGAGCAGACTCTCGACAATAGGCAGTAATTGGCCAGCAAATGGCCTATAATTTGCCGGCAATAGCCAGTAAATGCGACAAAATAGACTCTTCTGTTTCTAGTTGAGGCATGCACATGTGGACAAAACTACCCTTTCAGCTTTTAATGTGAAGTCTTCAGATTATATAACTAACACTTTGTTTTTGTGTGTAATTTACCACAACGTATAGTTCTCAAATACCGAACATAATACCCTTGATAATAACCCACAAATACAGTTTTGGAAAAAGACTCTTTTTAGGTAGTTAAGGCGCTCGTGTGATTGTGTGGCTTGTGTATTTGTGCTGAAAATTGATATCATTTTGTTTTTGAATGTTCCAATTATTGTTTTCCTCACTCTTTCTTGATAAAACTTTTAAATTACTTTTTCATATTTTTTTTCATTTACTTTGTATTTAGTTAATGTCTGTAAAACTTAATAATTCCTTATTACTTCAATTTCTCGTTGATACAAACCGATTCGAATGATGAATTGTGTTAATTTCTGATAGGATACACTTACTATTTATTTCGTAGTCTTTTTTTCATAGTGTTTCTTGTTTCGTATATTGTTGTTTTTATTTTTTTTTTGTGTGTGTGTGTGTGTGTGTCTGTGTGTGTGTGTCTGTGTGTCAGTTTACTTTTATTGTAGATGTGATATACCAGATTCCTGTTTCAGTCATAAATAAATGATCTATCTAAAACCCAAGTGTAATGAAACTGAAAGTATACCCCTGAATACATTAGGGATTTGAACTATATTACAACGTATCAGGCGTGACATCATATCTACATGGTTTGAATTGTATCTGAAACAACTATTTAAGATTGGATTACAAAAGAAAAAACTTCAGGAATTACATTGCAGGCCCCTTTTTGCCCTCCTCCCCTAAAGACGCCCAATCAAGTTTTTAAGATAGCTCTTTTGTTCAAAATAGTTGAGAGGTTCAATAACCATGCTTCCAGGGATACAATCTAAAGTTTGCATAATTGGAACATGTGTTCGTCACCTGCATATTTAATATTGTTGTTGTAATATCTGTATATTCTGGTAAATTTCCCTGCAATGGTAGACTATAAGTTGGCTTCTTTTTTTCCCTGGCGCCATGAAATTCCAAAGTTCCTTAAGTATTTGAAAGAGGCCTGGAAAGAATCTTCAAAGTACGTATTATTAGCATAGCCTATGAGGAGGAGTATTGAATGCAATCATTGAAAAGTATAAAGACCACGAAATTAATAGAGCATATCTGAGAAAGCCGAAGATTTTGAAAATTGTTTCTCTTAAAAAATAAGAGAACATCCCACTTTCGGCACGCCTGGAGCAAATATGGTGGCTGTATCGATGAGAGATGAACTCTCGGTTTAGTGTTTTCCTTCAAAATTTCTGTAGATCTCCTGATAATGTGTTATAAACAGAAAAACTTATTCATGGCTTTTGTTGGACGCCCTCAGCATCTCTAATAATGCAGGATGAGCTAAGATGTAAAATAGTTCTGGTAATTGACTCTTAATTCAAAACCTGGGGATTGACTTGCAAACCAGTAAAAGCTTGCAAATTTAAAAGTTAAATTTAGCCAATTTTTTTTCAATTTTTATCTCTTTCTATAAGCTTTTAAAACTCATTAAGTTAAGTTGCAAAGAAAAAACAACAACTTTAGAAACTTTTTATGTATAAAGTAATACCGTCTAAAACTTTGAAGTACTTTCCAGACTCGTGAGATAAAGGCAATTCAAACAGTTTTCCCACCAGATTCTAGTAACTAATTACTTCGTTTAGTTTGCAAAAAGTTGGATTGAAGATGTCAAGAGCACGTTACTTTTAAGCTCTCTCAGAGGGTATTAATGAAAGAGGAGAGACACAGTCAAAAGCCATTGTGAATATTGTTAAAGAGCTCAGACGTTTAGATCCTTGAGATATTTGAAGCCTAGATAATATAGGCTATAGTTATATGGTTGTTGAGAAGGATATACGATGACTCTTATGACTGAATGTCTAAAGAAATTACCAAATAAGGCAATAGCAAGCGATCTCCATGCACATTTCTTCGTCGACAGAATAAACTTTGTGCTTCTGATTAATAAATTTGGAAAAAAAAGTGTAAAATATGGCTATGAAAAGCAAAAAGTGAAGAGATAAAGCCATGTTAAGCTTTTAAAAAATTTAACAAACCCTTTTTTGCACTATGTACTAAGTTGCAAACACTGTGACAGAAAAAGCTCAAATGGACCGAAGTACAGCGTTGCCAACAATTTGAAGTAAACTGTACTAGTTTCAAAAGTAAAATTGTAATGTGAGAGGATAATTTGTGCCATCTCAATAGCAGGTAAAAATTTCCATAGCATGAAGAGAATATTCGATAAACTAAAACCTGAAAGCAGATATCCGAGTAAGAAGGAGAAGAACCAAAATCTACAGGGAGAATCACATTGTACCAAAAAAGGACCTCCGGTTAATTGTACGGCATTGGTAACTGCTCGTGATGCCATCATTTATATGATTTTCCTGGTTCTCATTGGTTATCAAAACAGCCAATCATGTAAAAAAATACTTCAATAAAAACAGAGGGGGAGGGGATTAGCGTCTTTTACTTACTTCTTTTCAATTATCCTCCTAGGAATATTCATCTGCCAGTCATTTAAAATTTATATATATATATATATATATATATATATATATATATATATATATATATATATATATATATATATATATATATATATACGCACAGTTATACAGAGCATATTCAGAATAAACCATTAAATTGAATCTTAAATTTAAAATAAATTAAATACCGACATATTCAGCCTCTAAGATTCTTAAAATATTTAAAAGGGGCTAATATTGTATGCCAATCTGGATTTGTAGCAACACAAACTGCTTATAGTTTTGTAATATCCCTTGTCTTGGACTAAAATTTTTTTTTAATTACTAATTATTTTTAGTTCTCAGTCATGTAAGTTCTCAGTAGTTGTCACACAATCTAATCGTATAAGATGTATTGTGAATAGCCGCTCTTCACAAACCTAAGCTATTCGCGGGTTTTCAATGTAATTTTGTAGACCTTTTGAGTCTATTAAATAAAAAAAAACAATTTTTCGACTGAAAGTAAGGAGCAACATTTCAAACCAAAACTGAACAAAAAATTATTACGTGTACGAAGGGGATCGCCCCCTCCTCAGCACCTCGCTTTCTACCCTAAAGTTTTTTAGTACTTTTAAAAAGGCTTCCTATTTTTCTAATTCTTGAAAAATTGGAAAAATCTTGAAAAATCGTTCTTGAAGAATTGGGGCCAAATCCTAAGCTTAGCGTAAAGAGTGAAGCATTGAGGACGGGGCAATTCCCTTTATTCATATAATATTTTCTGTTCGTTTTGAGTTTTAATGTTGCTACTTACTTTCAGTTGAAAAAAGTTTTTTTTTATTGAAAATCTGATCGTTTTTAAATAATGCTAGAACATCTGACCCACATCCACGGTGAAAATTCACCCCTGACAATTACCCTTCACAACTCAACGCGTAAAATTGAGACGGAAAAGAGAAAGCAGGACATTTAGAAAGAATTTTGTGTAGGAATTCAGGCAAAATCTCCTAGTGTGTAACTACCCGTAACTAGCTCACCCACTGGAAACTTCCCTCCCCATAGAAAATTCCCCTTTGGATAAAAACCAGCAAAAAACTCCCCGCCCCCACCTGAAAATGTATACACACTTCACTATAACAAATACTATAAAAAAATAGGCAAGTTTTATGACTTAAAGACCTTTTTCCTGGGGATTTGGGGGGGGGGGGAGGCATTTTATATCCAAAGGCATAGTTAATGTGTATTTCAACTGTGATGAGTAAAAGGAATATCTCAAACTTTTCATCAGAAAACTTTGGGAAAAAGGGACGATGTGTGGGCCAGGTTGTCCTCCAATCTTTTAGGTCACTTAAAAAGAGCATTAGAACTTTCAATTTTCGTTCAAAAGACCCTTTTCATGATATCCTAGGACCACTGGTCGATACGATCACCCCTGGAGAAAATAAACAAACAAACAAATAAACACATATCTGTGGTATTTCTTCTCGTAATAAAATACAAAATTCCACATTTTATAGATAGGTCCTTAAAACCGCTACAGCAGGATTTTATGTTACGCTTAATCTGATGGTGTGATTTTAGTTAAGATTCTAATGCTTCTAGAAAATCGTAATCAAAATTTTGAAGTAGCCGTTTTGTTAAGCATAGTTGAAAGGCCGACAAACCATGTTTCTGGGGATGTCAACCCCTCCACAGCCTTCTGGGCAAGGATTGTAAGTTAAACAATTCTGGCACTGTTTAAATATAGTATTTTCTATTGATACAGGTGGGAATAGTTGATCTTTACATTCCAAAAATACGAAAGACATGGAGGCAAACTTTTCAGAAGATACTGAGGGGAGTGTTGAACTAACCCAAAACATGTTATGTGCACACAGGTTGTCAAAAGGGTTTAACTTAGGAATGACTGAGTTTTTTTTAACTTGGAACTTCGAGGAAACGATGAGAGGATGTGATTTTAATTAAGATTCTAATGATTTTTGGGAGTATTTTCCTCTTTTTCGAAAATTACGCAAATTTTCTCAGACATGTAGCCTGTAATCAGTAAGACTAAACTTGAAGAATATTCTATATTTAAAATCAGAATAATAAGCCAATTTTTTTGATGTATCTGTTAGTATCAAAACTCTGTTTTTAGAGTTTCTGTTACTTTCGAGCCGAGTCGCTTCTTACTTACAGTTCGTTACCACGAAATGTTTGATAGTACAACAAGATCGTCAGTTAAAAGCCTCTTTAGAGATTTAGTATGTAGCATAGATTTGACACTTATGTTTTTTTAAAATGGCTGATGGTTTGCAATGTAAAGATATTACTTAGGCTTTACATAAAGCTTGAGGGATCTGCTGGTTTTATTCATATTTTATTTAATTCCCTGTTGTCTTTGATACTTGTTAAATATCTTGAAATACTCTAGAAGTTTGATTTCTGTGGTCTGAGAAAATCGGTTTGTTTTTAACATTCTGCTTAGTTTCAGTGACAAAAACTACGATGCAGGTGTATTTTAACCAAATGTTTAATATATAGAGGTGGTTAGGTTTACTTAGGTATTTAACATAATGCATTCTGGGCCGTCTGCTTTTCATAATTTTATTCTGTAGTTTCCTTAACTTTGTTTATAAAGTATTATAATCAGATCATATTTTAGTATATTTCATTATGATTAACCGAACTTCACTTCTTGAGTCTTCTCGGAATATTTAATAAGACTGTTTTCTTTTAATTTCCACACAAATGAATACAATTCCAATATTTAACTCTACAACAGCGTTGCTAACTTGGCACAATTGAGTCGTTTTCATTACAATTTAGAAAGTCCTGGTAAAATATAGTACATTTTGGTTGTGCTTGCTCTTTTTTGACTCAGATATCTGCTTCAAGTTTCAATCTATCATAAATTTTTTCCTCCTAACGGCAAATTTTTAAATTGCTGTTACGATGGTATAAATTAACCTCTTGTGGTACAATTTTGGTCTTAAAACTGGTGTAGTTAATTTCATAGAGTTGGCAATGCTTCTCTGTAATTGATTAAATTAAAAAAAACAAGTTTTTTTTAACTAAAAGTAAGGAGCGACATTAAAACTGAAAACGAACAGAAATTACTTCGTATATGAAAGAGGCTGCTTCCTCATCAACGCCCCGCTCTTTACGCTAAAGTTTGACTCTGTCTCTCAATTCTTCTTTTTAAAACAGTAAAAAACTTAGCGTAAAGAGCGGGGCGTTAATGAGGAAGCAGCCTCTTTCATATACGAAGTAATTTCTGTTCGTTTTCAGTTTTAATGTCGCTCCTTACTTTCAGTTAAAAAAAACTTGTTTTTTTTATTTAATTTCTGAACGTTTTTGAATCAATGCATGTTTTGATTTTGGCTCTCCGCAGAGGAATAATTAAAACGAAATTTGCATTTTTTTTTTTTGGCTAAATGGCTTTCTCATAATTTTGATCGACTGATTTTGAGAAAAAAGAGCGGGGGAGGAAGCCTAGTTGCCCTCCGATTTTTTGGTCAATTAAAAAGGCAACTAACTTTTAATTTTTTATGAATATTTTTATTAGTAAAAGATTTACGTAACTTATAAATTAGCTTACGTAAACAACTTTTGTATTCTCATATTTTTATTACATATATGAGGGGGTTTGCCCCCTTGTCAGATCCTCGCTCTTTACACTAAAGCTTAAATTTTGTCCCAATTCATTAAGAATGTCCCCAGAATCACAAAAGCCGTAGAATAAATAGTTGAAATTACTAAAAATACTTTAACGTAAAGAGCGAGGTATTAGGAGGAGGTGAGCCCCTCAAATGGGTAATAATTTCTGTTTGTTTTAAGTTTTAATACTGTTCCTTACTTCCAGCTGAAAGAACCTTTTCATATCTATTTTTTCATTGTGTTTTTAAATAATGCTAGTAAATCCTGCGCTCCCTTCATGGAGATTTTCTTCCCCCATGACAAATTATCGATGGAAAGTTCCCCCAGAATATCCCTCTCTTCTCAACCCTCCCCCAACCAAAAAAATCCTCCTGAAAACGCCTGTACACTTCCCAATAACCATTACTACATATAAGCATTGGTCAAAGTTTGTAACTTGTTGCCCCTCCCATGGGGACTGTGGGGGAGTAATTCGTCCCCAAAGACATAGTTATAAGGTTTTTCGACTACGCTGAATAAAATGGCTCTTTCAGAATTTTGATCCGTTGACTTTGGTAAAATAATTAGCGTGGGAGGGGGCCTAGGTGCCCTCCAATTTTTTGGTCACTTAAAAAGGGCACTAGAAATTTTCATTTCCGTTAGAATGAGCCCTCTTGCAACATTCTAGAACAACTGGGTCGATACGATCACCCCTGGGAAAAAAAAAAAAAAACAAATAAACACGCATCCGTGATCTGCCTTCTGGCAAAAAATTTTTGTAGATAGGAGCTTGAAACTTCTACAGTAGGGTTCTCTGATACGCTAAATCTGATGGTGTGATTTTCGTTAAGATTCTATGACTTCTAGGGGGTGTTTCCCCCTATTTTCTAAAATAACGCAAATTTTCTCAGGCTCGTAACTTTTGATGGGTAAGACTAAACTTGACGAAATTTATATATTTAAAATCAGCATTAAAATGCAATTGTTTTGATGTAGGTATTGGTATCAAAATTCCATTTTTTAGAGTTTTGGTTACTATTGAGCCGGGTCGCTCCTTACTACAGTTCGTTACCACGAACTGTTTGATTGGGCGAACCTCGGCTGATCGTCACCTCAAGGCCATTTATCAGGAAAAGTTTTTACTAAATTTGGGTCTTCAGTACCTGTGCCCGTGCTTTTTGTCGGTGGTCGGTGTGGCAATTTCTTAATCTCGGGATCTAAAGGAATCAAAAGTTGGGATAGAAACTTGCAAATTCCTTTGTCTTGTTGGTAACATATGTTATTGAAAATAGTATTTTGAACAACCAGATTCAATTATTCAAGAAATCGACGAAAATCAAAATTAAATCGCCTTAACAATCAAGGTGTCTGCACTAAACTAATGAAATTAAACTAAATATTTAATATTTTATTATATTTATTTATTAATTTTATTGAATACCTATCATTCATGCAACATTATAAGACGGGGTAGAGAAAAAAGAAAAGAAGAAGAAGAAAAAAATAAAACACAGACGTATAAGCATAAACCCAATTACTGCACTCTTGTCACAGCAACGACATTTAACAACAAAAATAGAAAATAAATTACAAACAAATTTAAATAGTAATGAACTAAATAAGGTCATGATACATACATAAAAAGTACTAAGTACTATTGAATTAGAGCATGACACTAATCATCCTGTGAAGAATTAAATACTCCCTTTTGACAACATGGATAAACTTATTAAATTGAGTTTTTTCAGCACAACCCCTCCTCTTCCTAAGCATTCCCTGAAAGATTTGACTTAATAGCCTTAGGTATTTCTGACACTTTGCAAACAGGCCCTTTTGAAAAGCCAGTTTTTCAAAGCTTCTCACTCTAGTCCAACATCCCCCTCAACATTTCTTGAAAATTTCAACTTGATACTCTGTCATTTTGAAGAAAGTGCATAGTCACCCTTTCTATAATGTGAATAAACATATGATCTTTCAATCTCGGTAAGCGCTATTTTGAAAGCCTGGCTGCAAGTAATATGTTTAAGTTTAGTTCAACATCCACCCCCATCCCTACCTTAAATTGCTTAGGAGTGTCAGGTTATTGTTAGCTCTCTTTTCTCTAGATATTTCAATTAAAACCCTCATCCTTTCCTGAGATATTGAAGATATATTGAAGATACATCATTTTGTTACCCTGGTTATTATTTAGTTCGACATCCTCCTTAACAGTCGCTAAACAACTTAATTTAACTTAATTTACCAGTTGATCAAAAACAACTACTAGGGATTTGACCCCCTCAGTTGCTGGTGCAACAGCAAAAATGTAACAAAAATCAATAGAAACAAACTTTATGTCTTTTTGAGGTTTTCAAACCCCCTCCCCCCAAAAAACCTTATTATGGCTCTATCATAGAAACGTATGATTTTCTATTGTTTGGAGCCTTTCGAATTGTGTGTCCCACAAAAATATATCGTGTTGATAATCCGGCATATGCTTAGAGATCCGCCAGGCCTATCAAGCAAAATTTATTGAATGAAAACTTAGGCACCTTTTTTCTTCGATTATAATTAAAATATACGAGTGTTGCCTTTTTAATTGAGGAAGCAATACCCCCTACTCTAAAATGGATAATTAAAATTGATCTAAAATCCATTTCATCCATTGGCAGCTTTAATTAAGGATGTTGAAATACAGCCAAATGGTCAGGATTTCAGTAGCCATTTGTCTGAATTAACCTGAGTCCATTTGCTATTTCATATGAATTAAGAGGCACAAATACTGTTCTGTTAAAAACATTTTCTGTTAGAAATAAAATTTTGTTATCTCGCACCTATATGGGACAGAGATAAGTTAAGTATTTATTTGGCCTTATCCTTTGACCATATCCGCTTTTGAGTAGCCCCCTCCCCAGTATACCACCCTCTAATTTAAAGTTTGTTTATATTTTGGCGGAAGTTTTGGATCTATTAGCGGAATAGAATTAAATGCACGGAAAATGAATTTCCTTATGTGCCTTACTCTTTATTTTCGTATGGTTAAAAACACGTATGCAACACTGATCATGGAGCTTTCACGGTTAAGGGAGGCTAAGAAATAGCTAAGATAAATGAATTATATCGAAAATTTTGAGACTTATGACTACGCAAGCTCCTCCTCCATCTCAATATATTCAGAGCCTACCTATTTACACCCTCCCAGGAAGCTCCCATATCCTTGAAATCTTTCTTAATGACAACTTCCACCCCAAACGAGGACGATCTGCATTCCATTTAGCCCTAGATGGTGGCCGAAAAGGACAATCTTCGGCAATCTGTCATATTTCATCCACAGAACTTGCCCTAGCCATCTCAACCTTTCGTTCATTGTAGCCCTAGAAATCGGGATTGAACCATATTTTTCGTACAGCCTACAGTTTGAAATACGGTCAGTTTTCTGGGTACCCAGAAAAATCCGTAGCCAATGTCACTGGAAAACATATGGAAAACCTTCATCCACTTTTTGGAGCACCCATACTTCAAAGCCATATTTGACCTCGGTCATCACTGTACCTTTCAATATTCTAATCTTGGTTTGCAAACTTATCTTCCTATTCTTCCAAACTTTGAAAAAATACCTTCTGGAGTCTACACCAAAGCGCTTAAACCGGCTTAGAACCGGACAGCAAGAAGTCCCTGGGACCTCCAGCATGAATCCCAACATGGTTTCAGCACGTGGTGACGCTCTTCTATCAACAAGAGTTGAAATCCTGGACAGTCAGTCCCAAGCCTATTACATCCGACTCATTATGTATTGATACCTACAAACATTATTCATTTCACCCAATTATAGGTTTATTTCTTTTTTCAGGAACAAATTACCATAATTGGAAACTGTGTGTAAGCAGTTCCTAAGTGATTATTTCATAGAAACAATTTCCGCATTATTTGAATGTAATCAAGTAAGACTTGAGGCCCAAGGTTCATAGAACCAGAAAGTTTTTAATATACAAGTTGGCTCTCCAAACCCTAAACATAGAAGTATAGATTAATCCCAACATTAGGCTCGTTTAGAAAATGAAAAAACGTATGTCCTAAACTAGATTAAACAAATCAAAGTTTTCTCAAATGAAAGTAAAGAGGGTATTGAAAATCAAAATGAACAGAAATTGCTTCGCATATGAGGGAGGATGCTGAATACACAACACCCTGCTCTTTACGCTAAAGTTTGACTACTTATTCCGATCCTTTAAGAACGAATGCTCTAACAAAAGATTCGTTAAACTAGAATGAAAAATAATATCAATCGAATATAAAGCCTAACGTTCTCTCCTTCCATACCTTGCAGGGACGAGTAAAGCGATTCAAGCAAAATTAGAGATTCCTCCATGGAAAGGAAAAGACGAGCTCAAAAACGACTCACAGGGAGGCCGCAACTTTTCTCAAGTACCTTTTGTGTACTATAATGCAAATTTTTAATTTTCTTTTATATTTTAAAATCAATGAAGACTTGCCTTCCTATCCTCAGATCCTGTGCAAAACTATAGAATATTACACTTTTAGCGTATTAGACACAAAATTTTCCCTTCCCCTCAGGATTTTCCTTCTCCACATTGTAAGTCAAAGTTTTCTCTTCAAAGAGAATGGAGGAGACCAAGAACATCAAAAAAGACTACAAAAGTCAAAATACCTTCATTGAAGAGAAAAGGAATTAAAAACACCAACTCTCTTTTAACCCCACCTAGTTTCCTTTACTGGCTGGCTTTGGGATAAAATTTTGAAAAAGATAAAATCGCAGGGAGGAAAAATTTAAAATGGTGAAAAGTCGGGACAAAATGAGAGAAAAACGAAATCAAGTGAACGAAAATTGAAATTGGCCGAAAAAACCTTGACAATAGATTTAAATCTGTGTTTTACTTGACAAAATTTAAAAATAGTAAAAAAAAATCTTCTAAAAACTGTTCAATTGAAAGCAGAAAAAAACGAAAATCTTTTAAAATTTGGGACAAATATTAAAAAAGCTAGAATCTGGAAAAAATGAACAGCTTTTAAAACATTTGGACAAAGATTTGAAAATATGTGAATTTCCCCGAAAAGAATTAACAAAAATGAAACATGGAAGCTTTAGGAGCTGTCATATAAGGACTAGGAAAGTTTGAATAGCCAAAAGGACCTGGAGGTGACCAAAAACGTCAAGAAAGGAATGGGAAAGTCAAAAGATGGTAAGAGAAGTGTGACAGTATTACAAAAACCCAGATGTGACTTTAGGGGAAGAATAAGGCGAAGAAAGCTAAAAAAAAATACTCTGGAATTTGGGATAGTTTATCAAAACAGAAGAAACTAAAAAAAGAGAGGCCCAGAGCAAGTCTGATCACTTTAAAAAAAAATCAGATGGGACTAGAGGAGGTTTGAAGAGAGAAACAAGGTCGGAAAAGGACTATGAAAGTCAGGATAGCCTGCGAAAAGTAATGGAGAACAAAAAATTGGAAAAGGATTAAACCAAGTCGTAAGGCTGTAAAAGAATTCAAAAGATGGCAAATGAAGTAGAGGTGAGACTAAAAAAGAGTTGAAGAGACCATGAATATTGGAAAAAGACTATGAAGTTTGAATAGGCTAATACAAGCTGTAAAAAAAAAAAAAAAAAAAAAAAAAAAAAAAAAAAAAAAAAAAAAAAAAAATCCAATTTTCTTTACTTCAGATTACTGGTATTTCTTTCTGACCATTTTTAATCTGTTCCCAATGTATTACTTCTTTTGAGACGTTCTTGGTGCCCTCTAGCCTTCTTATATCTCCTCTGGCCTTGTCGTTTGTCATTTTGTTTGATGGTTCTCCAAATCCTTTCAACCTATTCTAGGTGGTTGAGTGGTACGCTATATAACAGTTCATAAAGCTATTTTAAAATTGATAGAGGTCTATCGCTTTAAAGAGATTTAAGATTTATGAGCTAAAGTTTTTTCCAGTTTACAACTATGGGTACAAAAGCAGGAACAATCAAAATGTAAGTAGCTTTATGCCCAAAATTGTGGTAGAAAATCGGTAATACTTCATGTTTCTATCAGGTCTTCTCCAATAATCTTCCGCCAAAAGCAAGAAAACAAAAATGATGATCTATCGACAACTTTTAAAACTTGTCTAAAAAAAAGAGCTCCCAATTTTCTTTTATTATTTTTTTTTTTTTTTTTGGCTAACCCAATACTGAAATTTTAGCTGAAAAGATAATTATTAGATAGCAAATATATTTAAAAGAATAAATCAAAGAAGTCTCTAAGGGTAGAAGCATCTAATGGGATGAGGGGGCAATTGCTCCCCTGAATTTCGAAAAATACCTTTTTTGCTTCTTTTTCCACACAGTACGACAAACAGTAAAGTTATCCCCCTCCCAAACTTTGGAGATTACAAGGAGGTGCTTCAAGTATTTGAAAAGTATCAGAAAAATACAAATATTTAGAAAATATATGTTTTTTTAAATAACACTGCATGCATAGCACAGAAACAACTGAAAAAAAAACCAGCTAGCACCGTCTAATGCTGCTCAATATTATCACCATAAAGCTAATCTAGGACGTGGAATGGAGGGTTAGGGGCCAAACATCCTCTGCTTTCACACAACCTTCCTGCTGACCTTCTCCAGATTTCTCCAGGTATCCATTTAGATGGATACCAATCCTCAATCCTCCACTGGCATCAATGGTATCAATTTCTCGAAGTACTTCAGTGTTTCAAAAATTTTATCCATATTTTATTTTTTCATTTCACCCAATAGTAGCTTTATTTGCTGGTTTAAGAGCAAAGTACCGTGTGTATCTGGTTCTAATTGTTTACATCTTAGAAATAATCTATGCATTATTTCATTGTAATTATGCAAAACCAGTGGTCTAGTCGAATGAGACGAGAAAATGTGTAATATACAAATTGCCTCTCCAGTCCTAAACGCAGATGTAAAGATCAATCCCAGCCTTAAGCTCGTTTAGAAGATAAAAACAAAGTGCATGTCCTAAACTAGATTAAATAATTAAGAGTTTTCTAAAATGAAAGCAAAGAATGGCATTAAATCTCAAAGCAGAGAGAAATTGGTTCGCAAATGAGGATGCCTAAAACTCAATACCCTTCTCTTGACGCTGAAGTTTTGACTACTGTTCCCGAATCTTTAAGAACGAATGCTCGACCAAAAGAGTCGTTAAATTAAAATGAATAATAATATCAATGGACTTAAAACCAAATTTTCTCTCTTTATATTCCTTTCAGGGATCAGTATATCCCTTCAAATGAAATGAGAGATTGCTCCATGGAAAGGAAAAAACAACCACAAAAACAGCTCCCAGGGAGTCCCCTTTCCCCTCCCCAACAACTTTTGTGTACTATCATGTAATTTTTCAAATTTCTTTATATTTTAAAATCAATCCCCACCCTTCAGATTCTGCAAAAAACCTTAAAAAATTTCGCTTTTAGGGTATTAAAAAAAATACTTTCAATTTAATGTGCTTTGATATTTCAAGCAGAAATCGTATGACGTATTCCCTCCCCTCAAGAATCTTCCTCCCTTAATTGTATGTCAAAGTTTTCTTGTCGAAGAGAGTTGAGGAGACCAAGAACATTGGACGAAAGTCGGGATAGCTTCGCTGAATTTAGAAGGAATCAAAATGTTATAGCTCTCTTTTAAAAAGACTAACTCTATTTTAGGAACTCACAACTTGCTTTACTTACATAGGAGCAAAAATTTCGCTAAGACAAAATCATGTGACAAAAAGTTTAAATTTCGAAAACCTTGGGACAAAATTAGAAAAAAAATAAAACCAGGAGAGCAAAAGTTGAAACTGTCAGAAAAACTTAAACAATAGAATTAAATCTGTGGTTTGACTTGACAAAATTAAAAATGGTAAAAACTTTCCCTCCAAAACTATGTAATGCAAAGCTTTAGCACAAAACTGAAAAAAGCAAAACACATCGATAAAAAAAATGACAATCTGAAAAATTTAAAAAACAAAAATCTAGCAAAAACGAACATGTTTGAAAACACTTGAACAACAATCTGAAAATATGTGAATTTTCTCAGAAAAAATTAAGATTTGTGAAAACATGAGAAGCTGCCGGATAAAAAGGCTGAAATAGTCTAAAAGAGCTGGAGATGATTAAGGACGTCAAAAAAGGACTCGGAATGACCGAAGACAGTATAGGAGGTCAAACGACGTTATAGTAAGTCAGATATGACTTTAGTGGTAGGATCGGACTAAGAAATTTGGAGATATCGGACTAAGAGGAGACCAAAATGTTTCAAAAGGACTACACTGAGTTGCAAGGCTGTGATGGGAGTCAAAAGATGACAAAAGAGGTTGGTTGAGACTAAAGGAGAGTAGAAGTGACCATGAACATTGGAAAAATATGATGTATGTTGAAATAGTCTAACGGAATAATAGTCACGGAATAACCTTAAAAAAGCTGGAGGAGACCAAGAACGTCAGAAAAGAATAAGAGCAACTCGAAGAGAGCAAAAGAAATTATAAACAACGAAGTAAGATGATTGGGGTTAAAGGAGGTGGGAGGAGACCTAGAATATCGAAAAGGGACTTCGAAACTTTGAATAGAACTAGAGATTATAATACATAATTTAGAAGCAAATATAAGAAAAAAACAATTTTTTATTATAAAAATAAAAATTCAGATAGAAAGAAAGCCAGCCAGATGCCAGTGAAGGAAGTCAGAAGCCATGACATTAAGTTAGTTGGGGTTAAAGGAGAGCGGATGAGAATAGTCTTGCCTGAATTTCATAGTCTTTTCAAATGTTCTTGGTCTGTTTTAACGTTCTTCAGTCCTAAACAACTTCCTTCGCCGTCTTATGACTTCCTTAACTACCTTATGAGTTGATTTAGTCCTTTTCCGACGTTTTTCGTCTCCACTAGTTTCTATAGGGTCATTCTGACTTTCATAGTATTTTTACAAATTTATTTGTCAATTGT